>NW_008350120.1:4534231-4585905 GCF_000622305.1 Nannospalax galili
CTCCTTCCTTATTCCTTCCTTCCTTCATCCTTCCTCCCTCCCTCCTTTCTTCCTTCCTTCCTTCCTCCCTTCCTTCCTTCCTTCCTCCTTCCTTTCTTTCTTCCTTCCTTCCTCCTTCCTTCCTCCTTCCTTCTTCCTTCCTTCCTTCCCTCCCTCCCTTCTTTCTCTCTCTTTCCTTTCTCTCTCTCTCTCTTTCTTTCTTTCTTTCTTTTTTCTTTCTTTCATCTTACAATGTACCCCAAGCTAGCCTGCAGCCCACCATTCTCCTCTGTCAGCCTCCCCCAGGCTGGAATCATAGACCTGCATGACCCATAACCTATGTATCATTTCTAATTCTTACTCTGGAGGTGTGCTATGGTTAAACTTTGAGCACTGGAGTGATCTCCAGCTGGATCAACCCCACTGTGTGCTGAACCACACATGAACACCATAGCAATGTGCATGTGGCAGTCAGAGGACAACTTTTGGGAGTCAGTTCTCGCCTACCACCTTGCTGGGGGAGGGCTCTCATGTTCCACCCCCCCCCCGTCTGGCTGTAGGAGTGCTGGGATTGCAAATGCATGCTACTAACACAGCTTTTTACATGGGTTCCAGGGACTGAATCAGATCATGAGGCTTGCATTTTTACCTGCTGGGCCATGTCCCTGGTCTATGCTTTAGTTTCTAAATGGTGATCTATCACTAAAAGGAAGGAGACTGTCCCTAACAAGGACAAATTTTTCAACACACCAGTGATTCCAGGCAGGTTATCAACAAAGATCTGTCATATGCACATGTATATAGGTATGCATGTGCACAATACACAGCAAGTCATATAAATCAAAGACACACATGCATGCATATACATGCACATATAATTCATATATTCAAACATATACACACAGCCCCACACAACCCAAAGACACACATGCACACACATAACCCATGTGACCTTAAGATACACATGCACATACATACAACCTACATGAACAAAATATACACGTGTGCACACACACACACACACACACAAAACCCACATGACCTAAAGATGCACACATATCCCCCAAACACACACATGCACACACACACAATTCACATGCACACACATATACTTGGCACCTGTGCATGTGTGCATGCACACCTAGTCACACAAACGCTCTAGGAAGAGTACCTGGGATGGAGCCAAGCTCAGACAGGGTGCAGAGGACATGGGGTAAGAGCACAGCAGGCCAGTGTCTGGATGAGCTCAGCTATCACATGGCCATGGGCCCCACAGATATGGGTAGACCAGGCTGTGAACACTGACATCTACACCAGAGTAGGATGAGATCAGGCTTGGGGAATGGAACAAGGCAGGGGGTGGGGTGCTGGAGGGTGATAGGGGGCTGGAGGGTGATGGTGCAGAGGCAGCAGTGACAACACCCTAAACAAAATGCACTGGACACAGTGGAAATGTGTTCTAGAGTCAGAAGATCACAAGTCCCAATAGCCGGAGTCTGGGTGAGGTCAAATACCAAGAGGAAAGTGGAGAGAAGGACTTGTGAATGGGTTGTGGGTGTTTGTCTGTCTCCAGTGTCTTCCCCAAGCCTTTATAGACTTTGTCCCCACAGCACCTGTGCAAAAGTCCCCTTGCTCACCCAGGAGGCAGAGATGCAAGCCAGCAGGAGTGGAAACCCAGTAATGGAGCCAGAGCCCAGCCTGGACCCCAGCACTGCCCTACAGCTACAGGACCTTGGGGTATTCAGGCTTCCCACCTGATGCATCATAATTCAGCCCACCATCCCGGGCTGAGTCCTCAGAACAAAGCTGTGGGACGGGAGAGGGAGAGAGCACTGACCCTGGCATGCTGTGGCACCCACTGATGTGCTCAGAGCCATCTGTGTGGAGACAGGGGCCCAGTCAGTTCCAGGAGTCATCCCCTCCCAGGTCCTCTAAGTGGGCTTGCTTCAAATAGAAATGGAAACTGAAAGAGGTTAGAAAGGCAAAGTGGGGTTCAGGAGGTGCTCAGGAAAGTGCTTGCTGTGCAAGTGTGAGGGCCTGAACTCAATCCCCAGGACCCATGTGAAAGGCCAGGCACAGCAGCATGCACCTGAAATCCAAGCCCTGGGGAGGCTGAGACAGGAGGATCCTTGGGGCACAATTGACCCCTAGTCTAGTCTGTCCTAACCAGTGGGCTCCAGGTTCAGTGAGGGACCCTATCTCAAAAATCAAGGTGGAGGTCAATTCAGGGACATACTCCACATTTACCTCTGGCCTCCACAGGTATGCTTACAAACTGACATGTATACACACACACACACACACACACACACACACACACAGGAAAAAAAATCCAGTAAATTCCAGTAAATCCAGAGAGAGAGAGAGAGAGAGAGAGAGAATTATGCCTAGGACCTTGACTGGCTTCCCGACTCCTCCCCAGGCATCAGAATACCTGTCTACACCACCGTGTGCCCAGCCACATGCTAGGTGTGTTCAGAACTCATTAGCAACTAAAAATGCTTGTGCATCTCTAACATGACTATCTAAACTTCACACACAGGCTCTGAAACCCAATTGCACACTGCACACAGCACAGGGAGGGAGGGGGGAGGGAGGGAGGGAGGAGGCAGCAGCAGGTCTTGTGCCCCACCCTAATCCTCTGGGCTTCTGCCTCCCTCCCGCCAGCCCCAGGGTCCAGGCGGCATCTGTGTTGGCAGCTCCTTGGGGAAGGAACCTCTCTTCCCCAGTGACTTAGAAACTAATTCTGGGCTGTCTCAGCCAGCGCCTTCACAGGCTTATTCCCACTTGCCCCAGCTAGCCCTCAGTGCTCCTCCGGTCCTCTGGGCTGGGCCACCTATTTGCATTAGAGCAGAGACTTGATGGAATCAACATTCTGCTTCACAGTAAAGAAGTGCATCAGACATGGGGTCTATATGTAAGAGGGCATGTTTGGGGTAGTAGATCTTTGCTTTGTCTCTAATCAGCTCTGCTCAGAGCTGCTGCTGCTGACACATCTGGGGTGGGAGCTAACTTGGGCTATAAAGATACAAGAAAGGCTCAGCTGACTCTGCAAGTGAGGATGATCCTGGGGAAGGGTCCAACCCACACCATCCTGTTCACCACCCCCTCAGCACTCCTCAGCCCCCCCTCAAGTCCCCCGCCCCGCCGGCTCCCACTGGATAGACCCTCGGTTGAGACAATCCCCTTGGATTCTGCTCCTCACCAGACTGTACTCAGTCCCTTGTTCCTCTCCTGGTCCCAGAGTCAGGCTAGAAGCCAACCCAAGTTAGAGAAACAGCCTTGAACTTCCCAGAGAAAGCGTGGACATGCGCGAACGGGCTGCCCCAAACCCAAAGACCCAATGGCCATCCTGTGGGGACTGCAGATGTCCAAAGGCAGACAGCTGAGACTTCAACCCAAGACCAGAGTCTCAAAGGATCCAGAGCCAACCAGGAGCACCCGGATGTGCCTCTCTCCCAGGTTCCCCTCTTCTTCACACAAGACAGCACCCTACGTCCAGCCCAAGGTTAGACATCTTTCTTCAGTGCATCTCACTACCTGGCCACCAGGCGCTCCCAAAGCTCTTGTTAACTGATGCTCACTGTGGCCAGAACGGCTGAGAGAAAGTCTGTCCCGCCCTTTGTCCTCCAACAACTAGAACCATCTGTGAACCCTGTAGACAAACTGAAAGCGTAAAAAAGACTCTTCAACCAGTCACCGCCTTCAACCAGTCACTGCCACCCCGCCTGCAATTCCTGGTCAGTCCATCTAAGTGCCCAGGGCAGACCTGCATCTGCCCTTGCCCACAGCCACTCCAGAGCCCCAAGCCCACCCCAGACAAGGCTGGAAGAGGTAAGGGACCCTCCCAGGTTCATGTGAGGCAGAAACAGATCAGAGTAGCTGAGACGGCAGAGCATCAGCCAGCAAGCAGTGCACCCCAGGACTGGCCAGCAGTCGCAGAGTGGGAACCTCAAAGGGCTTCTCTTCAGGTGCTTGAGGTCCAGGGCTGGCCTGGAAAGGGAGCTTTCCAAAGGCCTGTCTTCCACCAGAAAAGACCGGGGCACTGCCCTTACCCCACCCCTCCATGCCCTCACCTCCACAGCGCACATTGGGATCCTCAGAGTCCTGGGCCAGTGCCGGCCACAGCCACAGGGCAGGCAGGACCAGCAAGACCATGGGTAGCAGGGTGAGCCCCATGCCTTTCCAAAGACACTGAGGCCACAGGTGCAGGGAACAGGGAACTAACTTGCAAAGGTCTCTCACTGGCTGCAGTACCTGGAGACCTATGAGTCCCGCCCCACCCTCCCCACAGGCCCTGCACCTGGGCAGCCTCCAGGTGCACTGCAGCTGCCTCTGGCTGGTTACAGCCAGGTGCCAACACACCCTCATACCTCACAACCCTGACCCCGGCCCACTCCCATCCCTCGTGGCCCACGCCAGCCCCCTACCCCTACCCACTTCTCTGCCCCCAAGAGGTGCTGCATGTGGCCCGGGTAGGTAGCTGCCTCCCCCAGCTGCTCACAGCCTGGTCCTCCCCCTCCTCCAGATCCCACTCCCAGTTTTACCCCGGCTCCTGTCCCCTCCTCAATCTCTAACCTCGCTCAGTGGCACCATCCCCTCCTTCAGTCCCCAACCTAGTTCATCTGAGATCCCCACCTGCCCATTCCATGCCTCACCCTGCAGGTGAAGGTCATGGCCCCTCTGGGCCTCCGGCTGCTGTGGGGGATGGGAATTCTTCCTGGGGTCTGAGTGATAGAGAATCAGAAGTCCTCTGAGACTGCCACTCACCATATGGATAAATCAAACCAGGATTGGCCAGTCCCAGGGAACTCTTGGAGTCAGGCTGTTGCTCAAGATAGCCTGTCCTGCTTGAGCAGGGGGCCCCAGAAGATGAGCCCCATAGACCCCCCACAGCTGCACCTGCTTCCTCATGCTGTAGCCCGTAGCCCGTGTGATCTCTAACTCTCCCAATTCACAGGACGGTTGCTTCTATCATGCAGGAAGGCTGAGGTCCCCCGCTGCACCCTTGAATTTTTAAAGTGCAATCCTGTCTGAGGTCTGGTATGGTCTCTTTGCTTCTTTTCTAGCCCTGTATTCTGCGTCCCCCACCCCTGTACACCCCCACCCACCCCCACTCCCCATCAGCCTTTTTCCCTGCTGGCCTGGTCCTCACTTCATCAGCTTCTCACAGAGGCTGATAAACTAAAGATATTTGCCTCGATAGAAAATCATCCAGGCAAGTGACCTGCTTGCCTAGCATGCACAAAGCCCTGCGTTCCATCCCCAGCACCACATAAACTGGGCATGATGGCACACACTTATATGTAGCCCAGCACCCAGAAGGTAGGAGGGTCAGAAGCTCAAGGTGGTCTTCAGCTACACATGAGACTTGTCTCAAAAAATAAATAAATAAACAATACCCCTCCCCCATACAGGTCCCTACTTCAAACTCAAAACAGGTACTGAGAACCAAGGCCATCACCTGGCACAGCCTCTTTCTGGCCCCTGGGGACAGGGGCTGGGGCACTGTGGGTAAGGCAGAGCTGGCTGGTGACCTTCCCCAGTGCAAGCCCAGCCCCTCCACACCGTTCCTCCTCCATCTCTGAGAGTCTGCTCAGTTTCCTCTGTCCTCCTCAAAGCAGCCTGGTGTTGTTTGCCAGACTCTTGCTGCATCCCTGGCCTTGGCCTTAGGGGGTATTGACCACTAATCCTCTCCACATCTCCAATGGGGCAGACAGGAAGCTGAGCCTCAAGGATGTTTGGTCATGCACCCCTATAGTTTGAGTGTTCTGGCCAAAGTTGATTTGGAATCAAGCTGCCCATCTACGCATCTCTTTGCTGCTAGATATGACCTGTGAGGCACAAGCAGAGAAAACCAGGTGAAGTCGGGAAAGTGAAACCCTAGGTTCTTTTTGGTTTTTCTATCTTTTTCTTGTTTCCTTTCTGAAAGGTAGATTTGTTGGCTGGAACTCCTGCAGGCATCTTGGACCCTAGGACAGTCTTGAGAACAGGAACCCTCATGATTTGTGGAGTTATAGGAAGATGCATCTTTATACAGTGAAGATGGGGCAGAGCAAAGCCTATAAGACAGAGGGTGCGGGAGAAGGGACAGGAGACGGAGATCCCAGGTGAGTGGCGGCTGTTTGAGTGCTACCCTGTGTGACACCATAATGGTGCCCATACGTCAAAACACTTGTCTTCAGACTCACAGGACCTGAGTGAGTCAAGATGTGATTGTGGACTTGAGGTGATAATGTGTCCACACAGCCACCAATTTTAGCACACTGGAACTGCAGAGGACTGGGAGGGCTATGCTTGGGCTGGCTAGGCAAGACATCTTTGTAATTCTTCCCAATACTGCTGTGAACTTTAGTCCTGTTAACAATAAGGTATATTAACCGGGCATGGTGGTGCACATCTTTAGTCCCAGCACTTGGGAGGCAGAGGCAGGCTGATCTCTGTGAGTTCAAGGCCAGCCTGGTATACATAGCAAGGTCCAGGTCAGCCAGGGCTACACGGGGATCTTGTCTCAAAAATAGTAGCCGGGTGGCACACACCTTTAATCCCAGCACTTAATCCCAGCATTTGGGAGGCAGAGGCAGGTGGATCTCTGTGAGTACAAGGCCAGACTGATCTATGTAGTGAGTTCTAGACCAGCAGAGGCTATACAGAGAGCCTGTCTCAAAAAGACCAAAAAAAAATAAAGATACACTACAAACAAAATACAATCCAGCAACCAAAGATGTGAACATAAAGATCAGCAACATTGAAAAGTTGGGACTTCCATGAGGTGCAGGGTATAAGGAAGCACAGCGCAAGGAGTCCTCTGCAGGTGTAACCAGTGTGGGGGACAATATTCAAATGACCATTTGCCATACAAATTCAGTCACTGGGCCGGCTGGGGCTTCAGCTTCTAGGATTGTGTCCCATCCCCGCATCCCACCCCCGACCCGAGCAGTGCAACAGTTCCTGAGCTATGCATCACAGTAGGCAATGTGCTTGCTAAGCGAGCACTACATAAAGTCAGGCCTGGTGGTACATCTTATAATCCCAGCACTCAGGAGGTGGAGGCAGGATGATCGTAAGTTCAAGGCCATCCTCCCATACATAGTAAGTTTGAGGCTAGCTTGGGCTATGGGAGGCCCTGTCTCAGAAAGGGGGGGAAGCTGGAGAGAGTTCAGCAATTAAGAGCACTTGCTGCTCTTGCAGAGAACCTGGGTTCAGTTCCCAGCACCCACATCAGGGCTCACAACTGCCTATAACTCCAGTTCTAGGGGATCAAATGCCCCCTTTGACCTCTGCGGACACCAGGCACATATGTTGTGCACATACATATGTGCAGGCAAAACACTCATACACATAAAATAAAATTTTAAAATCTTAAAGTATTTTTTAAAATTTATGTGTATGAGTGTATTGCCTGCATGTCGGTAGGTACACCCATGTCATGCAGTGTCCGAAGTCAGAAAAAGGCATTGGATCCCCTGAAGCTGGAGTTATGGATGATTGTTAGCCACCATGTGGGTGCTGGGAATTGAACCCAGGTCTTCTTCAAGAACAGTCAGTGCTCTTAACTGCTGAGCCAACTTTCCAGCCCTCTTAAAGTATTTTTTAAATTTTTTAAAATTATTTTTATTTTATGTGTATGAGTGTATTGCCTGCATGTATGTGAGTGCACCCGTGTCATGCAATGCCGCGGAGGTCAGAAGAGGGCTTCGGATTCCCCTGGAACTGGAGTTAAGGAGGGTCTGTAGCTGCCATGTGGGTGCTGGGAATCAAACCCAGGTCCTCTGCAAGAGCAGTCAGTGCTCTTAACTGCTGAATTATCTCTCCAGCCCCATCTTGAATTTTTTTTTAAATTTTATTTATTTTTATCTTATGTGTATGTGTGTATTGCCTGCATGTAGGAAAATGCACCCATGTCGTGCAATGCTCGAGGACGACAGAAGTGGCTGTCGGATCCCCTGGAAATGGAGTTACGGACAGTTGTTAGCTGCCGTGTGGGTGCAGGGATTCGAGCCTGGGTCTTCTGCAAGAACGATCAGTCTCCTTAACTGCTGAGCCATCTCTCCAGCCCCCAAAGTATTTTTAAGAAACTGAAAGAAGGGTATTTTTCACTCTGGGAGAAACGTGGTTATAAGGAAAGTCCTGGTCTAAACCCACAGCAAATGCAGACTGCGTGATTTGGGCCTGTGATAAAGCGTACCACAAAGACTTCTTTACAGGAACGCCTGGCCAACATGCTTTCCTTTGCATTAGTTCTGTGTTTTTGATTTTTCCAGCCAGCCTAGAGCCAGAGGGCCTCTGACCTTGAAGTGAGGTGCACCCTAGTGCCTCCTGGCAGCGGAGGACCCCTGCTCAGGTGGAGAAAGGCTTTCCTTCCCCACACAGAAGCACAGAGTCCAGCGCCTTGAGCATGTTTGATTTCACCAGGCAGGGCAGACAGAAGCATGGAGCTGGGAAGGGCTGTTTGATTTCACCAGGCAGGGCAGACAGGAGCATGGAGCTGGGAAGGGCGGCTCGGCCCCCCGCTGTCCTTGCTGTCTGCTCACTGGGGTTTTTGCTTCTCTTTACTTCCTCATTTCTCCCCCTGGGCTAGTCTGCTACTCAAAACAGGGAAAAAGTAGAAAAAGCACTTGGCAGATTGTTCTGTCTGTGGGTAGCAAATCAGATGGTTTTAAAGCCGAAAGAGGCTCCAGAGACCCTGCTACAAGCAGAGGGAGAAAGGCTCAGGTCGGTTTGTGGAGAAGCTGGGTGGGTCTGGGTCGCAACTCAAGACCACAGCAAGTTCTGAGGCAGTCACCTGTGGAGTGAGGGTTAGAGTTGACCTTTCCTGGTGGGAAGGGTGACTTTGTGTCACCCACTCTGGCCCGTGGGAGCTGTGCCCTCGCCATGCATCCATTGTCCTGCCTTCCCCATGTCCCACCCAGCATCAGGTACAGTCCTCTCCAGAGCCATCCCTGCCCCAGCCCCATTGGCTGAGGAGAGGCTGAGTCCTTGAGATTCTGGGCAGGTACGGTGAGGCAGAATGCCGGGCTGTCCTCGTCTCTGTGTCCTATGAGACCTGTACCCAGGTGCATCACTTAGACCGGGGACACTGGGGTTCAAATAGCCACCACCCCTCACATTTCAGTTGATCATGACTTGGGTGTCAAGATTTGGGGCCAAGCAGAGTCCCCAGCTCTGAGACCAGCACTGGCCTGTTCACCCATTCTTGCCATAAGTGCAGCCACCAGCCAGGCAAGTGAGTCGTTGGCCTGTTGGCCTGTCCCAGATCTCCACTACCTATGGCACCTTCCAGGGCTGCAGGGGCTTGAGCAGTGGCTGGCTCAGGAACGGGAGGCTGCCATGCAGACGGCTGCCTCTGAGAGCATGGGCCTACCTCTTCCTGTTGGACACATTGTTCAAATGTGAAATGTTCCCCAAAGGCTTGTGTACTTGAACACCTGGTCCCCAGCTGGTGGTGCTGTTTGAAAAGACTATGGAACTCCGAGGAGATGGAGCCTCACTGGAGGAAGTGGGTCCCTGGGGGTGGGCCTTGAGGCTTTGTAGCTTGGCCCCACTTCCTGTTCCCTCTCTGCTTCCTGAGTGCAGATGCCATGTGACCCACCAGCCTCCTGTTACTGTCACAAGGCTTCCCCACACACCACCATGTCTCCTCACCGTGATGAACTGTGTCCCTCTGGAGCTCTAAGCCAAGATAAACCTTTCTTCCTTAAGTTGCTTTTGTCATACCAACAGGGAACTGAGACAGGATGCCAACCTCGAGAGTGGCCTGGTCTCTCCAGACTTAAGTTCTCAATCTGTAAAATGGAATGGGATGGTTAGGCTTAAGTGTTAACATGTCAATAGTGGTGAACGATTCTTGGTGAATGGGTCTGGATCAGCTTCCAAACTGCTGGACTGAGGAAACTCTATATCTAATATGGCCAAGCACCATCTTTGTTGCTGGGGACTGAACACCCTGAGGAAAGGCTCTGACCATGCCAGAACAGGGACACTCTTCTGACCTTAGATGCCAGAAACTCAGGTTCTCTGACCTTTGGGTGCCAGGACTCACACCAGTGTTGAAGTCCTCAGCTCTTCAACATCTGATTGAGAGTCACACCTTGACCTCCCTGGCTCTCGAGCTTGCAGCCAGCCAGGCATGGGCATCAGCCATCCAGTCAGAGCCAGTTCCCTAGCAAAGCCCCAGCATCTGCCTATATCTACATCTCATCTACATCTATTGTTATCTAACTCTATAACCAGAGCTGCATTCATATCTGTATCAACATCCACGCCTCACCCACACCTATATCCACATGTACAGCTTCATCTATTTCTACGTCTACATAGAAATAGATCTATATCTATACCCATGTCTACACCTACCTCTACATCCACATCTGTGTCTACACCCACATCTCTAACATCCATCTCTACATTGACATCCACATCTGTGTCTACACCCACATCCATATATAGCATCCATCCCTACATCTACATCTCCATCCATCTCTGTCTACATCCACATCTGTGTCTACACCTACATCTCTATCTAGCATCCATCCCTACATCTACATCTCCATCCATCTCTACCTCTACATCCACGTCTGTGTCTACACCCACATCTCTATCTAACATCCATCTCTACATCTCCATCTGAAGAACCCTGACTCATACACAGGAATAAGAATATTCCCCATCTATGTGCCACGGGAAAGGTTACATCATGCTGCACGCAGCGTCACTGGTATAGCTGTCTGCTCCAAAAGTTGCAACTATTCCTAACGATTATAATGACAAGATGATGTTGCTCTGTGAACACTGAGATGGTGCAGAACCAGTGAGACCTCCAGAGACTCACCTGGAGGCCTCTGGGCCTGTGCTTCACTCAGTGGCTGAGGAAAGGGTGGTCTTGAGTCTGAAAGTACATTTGAAGAGTTGGACTGAGGCGCAGGACACAGACCACAGTCACAGGTGTGAATTTGGATTTCCTCCTTGAACCTGTTGGGAAGCTTGAGATGGCAGCTGTCTGGAGCCTGGCTGGGCTGGTCCCGTGGTGCAGGATGCTGCTACTTGGTAGACTTTTCTTTCACAGGACCAAATGAGATGCTATGGCCACTTTCAGAATAATACGAGGTGGGACCGAGACTACCGCGCAGAGCTGTTTGTTGAGTTGTAGACGTGACTACGTGTTTACTTCACATATTTCCCCTTTCTGAATCCCAGGCAGGCAGTTAGGCCTCATGAACCGCCAGGAGTGTGGGAATACAGCCTAAGGGGGCGGCCTGTCCGTGGCCTTTGAAGAGGCAGGCCGGGGAACTGGAGTGGATCTCATAGTGGGGTTGGGGTGCTAGGGAACAGTGAATCTCTGAGATACAGAGAAGACACTGGAGGTAAACTGAAGGTGGCTGAGTCCCAGGGCAGTGAGGGGCCTGCTGCCTGTGCCTGTGTTCTACTGCTAAAGGGGTGGGGTGCTGCGACTCCCACAGAGATGATGGGGTCTGCAGGCTGTGCTTGGCGTTCCTGCCTCTGCCTAGAACTGGGAGAGTAATGGCAGGTGTCAGATCAGGCGCTGCTCAGATTCACAGGGTGTAGGTAGACGGTCTCTGTCTCTACACCTCTACACTTTGAAGGCGGTCCAATCACATTGAGATTCCATTCAGAGCAATGGTGATGGACTGCTTTGTGCAGGGGGACGGGGGGTCAACAGTGGGAGAATACTTGGCACCAGACCGGGATTCCTGGCCAGCTCTTAAGCAGCTCGAGCAGGCTGAGTCACTGACCCTTGGTTTGCCTGTTTTCTCCTGGGAGGCAGGTAATGATGCTTCAGATCTGTAGGGGGTGGAAGACTGCTTAGGGGTCTTATATCCAAAACTACTTCATAAAGTAGAAACCCACTCCCCAGAACAGGCCGGCCCTCCTCGTCCACACAAGTCAGGGCTGAAGCTGCCTGCCTCGCTTTCCCAGGGAACCATTCTGGTCATGTTGTCCACACAGTCATAGGGAAAGCCTAAAGGACACTTGTCCTTTGCTCGGCAGGTGTCGCCCAGTTAATCCTATGGGCTGAAGCCCATGACTCCAAGCAGCCTGACAATGTAGAGATGAAGCATCCAGGAATCAGTGAGGTCATGGGTCCAGGAGGCCATGGGAGAAAAGCGACAGGAAGCTGGGGAGGAGGCTGGTTCCTCTTAGTGACAGTCTCACTCTAAGGAGGGGCTCAGAAAGAGAGGTCCTTTCCCACACTTGATGGCCTTGATAGCCTGGCTACATGACAGAACCTTTAATCAGAGGGGTCCAACCTTTTGACATTTTGACACAATATTGCCATCTATGATGTTCACTCTCTAGAACTGTGCAATTGAGTTACAAAACAACAACAACAAAACCATACAAGGTATCTCATAATGTGAGAAGATTCATCAGGTAAAGATTCTTGCTGCCAAGCCTCATGACCTGAGTCTGATTCCCCAGGAATCAGAGAGCTAGAAGGAGAGAGCTGACTCCACATGTGTGCTGTGAGCAAGCATATCCACATACATGCACACAGAGACACGATAAATAATTTAATAAAAATACTTAAAATCTCACAACAGTTTAAGTAAGTATAGTTTTGTGTCAGGCTATATTAACAGCTACCCTTGGCTGCACAAGGCCAAAGTTTAGATGCTACAGTTTAGAACGAGCATCCTGGGCCGGGGCTGTGCGTCCCAACGCCTGGTCCATTTTCCAGCAGACTTCCTGAAACGGGGAGAAGGGGTCCCCTAGAGGGTCTTAGTCTCATTCATAAAAGAATTTAAGAATGGACCCAAATAGATGCTTTTACAATTTATTAGAATCTTGAAAAACCCTCAGGGCAGGCGAGCTGGTGATCCTGGCAGCTGCCCTGATGAGGTGAATAGTGGCAAGAAGGAAAGAAAATCATGAAGCCATGCAGGTTAGAGCCTGCGTGGAGGTCAGACATAGGGCTGACTTGCAGCCACATGGCTGGGAGAAGGAAGCTTTAGAGAAAAAGTGAACAACTACAAGATGCTGGGGGCAGCCCACAGCCTTAGAGAAAGCACGTTTAGTAGGAAAGGCGGGAAGAAGAAAAGGAGAAATCACGCTTTCCTGAAGAGTTCAGGAAAGCGGACAGACTTATGGAGACCTGCATGGCTGTGGCTGGTCTGGTCTGGAAGTTCTGCGGGGACCTGAGTAGTTCCAGGCAGGAAAAAATCGCTACATCATTAACACACCAGGTGTTCCGCCCATAAGGGGAAACTGCCGTCCCAGAAGTGGATCTATCACCAGGTAGTTGACCAGTGAGACTGGAAAAGCGGTTCCTCCTACAGACAGACTAGACATTTTATAGTCTGGACCAATTAAATTTACGGGGCTTTTTGCTACTAACACTCCCTAAACCCACTGTATACACTGGGCACAGAGATGCTGTATGCAGAACACAGCCCTTACCCTCCTCCGTTCAAGACCATCACTTGACAACCTGGAGTCTGGGTGTGAGCCAGCTGCAGATCCCGTGTGCCTACAGGTGTCGGAGCATTTCTGGAAGAGGCAAGCAGGGAAGGGTGGGATTTCTAAGGCAAAGTTGAAGGTGCCTCCACTTCTCCACACAGCATCAAGCAGCCAGACTCGTGGGCTACTGGGCTAAAAGATGGGTACTGGGATAGACCGTCCAACTGCCCTGCATCCCTGGAAGCCACGGGGTTGGGGAACTGGCGGTCACGGGGATGGGGGGCTGGAGGCCATGGCATTGGGAGCTGGAAGTCATGGGGTTGAGGGGCTGGAAGCCATAGGCTGCTGAGATTCTGAGGCCAATCCAGCCTTCATACTCAGTGGCATTTTCGCTGGTAAAAATTGTTAGCCGGGCATAGTGGCGCAGGCCTTTAATCCCAGCACTTGGGAGGCAGAGGCAGGTGGATCTCTGTGAGTTCAAGGCCAGCCTGGTCTACCTAGTGAGTTCCAGGACAGCTGGGCCTACTGGGAGACCCTGTCTCAGAAAGACCCCCCCCAAAAGAGGGCTAGATCCCATTTGAAATAGACGCCATAAACATGAATTAACATAGCAGTTCACGTTTAAAGGGTTTTGTGGCTAAGTGGTATAGGGTACCCTCCAGGCAAAAAAAGAATGAATAACGTGAAAAATTGTTTTGTCTCTTTTACTTAGAGCTGAAACCTCCTGGGCAGGATCACATGACCCTCCTGCCCGAGCATAACCAGCAATAATGGCTTGTGAACAGTGCCAAGGTCTAAGCAGAGAGAAAGCAGATTCCTCCTGTGACACAGTGTCCCTGGGTGAGGAGGAGTGACTTCCTGTTCCTAAGGGCCCTCAGGCAAAGTGGGGTCACCTGAAATAGCTAAGAAGTGTGGGGAAGGGTCTTCCCCTTGCACACTTCTGCAGGGCCCAGGCAGCAGCACAGCTTGGCCTGGAAGCAAAGGAGGGCTTCCCCCTTAGCCAGCTGGGAAGCAGCTTCCCTCACAAAGGAGGGCGCTTCCCCGTTAGGGAGCCGCTTTCCTCCCCACCCCATCTTTTTCTTTCTGCCCTTTGCTGCACCCACCTGGCTCGAGAAAACTACAAAGAACTGTCTTGTGGGAGGAATTCTGCTGAGGGGTGGCGGAGAGTGTAGAGACAAAAATGCACAAAATAAAAGCAAATTCCTCACACTTTAACAATCAGACCCTGCCTGCTCGGAGCCTCACCCAGTGACTTGTGCCACATTACACATTTAGAGCCTAACTCCTAATGACCCCAAGGAACCTTTCCAGAGAGGCAACTGGTACTGCAAAATGTACTATATAACAAGACAGGAAGAATTCAGCCTGTCCTCACAGATATGGACCCAGGAGATGACTCATCTTCAACTGCTGTGAAAGCCCTCCATCCCTTCTCAGGGAGCCCCATGCTGCGGCCACACTGCAGTGCATGGTCTTTTTTGGTACATTGATTTATAGCTCTGTATCACCATCCCATCACTTCATGACCGGTAAGAGTCTGTCTAGACTTTGTACAGGAAGAAGCAAGACTTGGGTAGGTCAGGAGGGCTGAGGAGTGTGCAGATCTCAGTACAGGGCTGGGGAAGTGTGGCTCACAACTGTGGCCTGTGATTGACTAGCAACTAGGGGACAGAGTAACCCCAACCCTCAAGCTCCTATCTGTGCCCAGGACCTGTCAGGGACATGATATACTAATCCAGGCAGAAAACTACCTGTGCATATCGAGTAATTCCAGGGACATTCAATACAGACAGTATTTGTGAAACTCTGGGCAGGGTGAAGCAAGAAATGAAAGCACGGGGTCCTGGACCAGCAGGAACTGGGTGCTGTTACCAGCCCTGAGTTTCAACTGCTGCACCTGCAGAGCATGGCTATCAGAAAGGCTGTGCTGAAGTTAGGCGACTTCAGTGGGGCGACACAGCCGGTACCAGTCCAATGTCCCTTGGCCCTCAGGATCTTCAGAAGCCTGCTGGCCAAGTCTAACCTGCACTACAGGACACTGGTGTCTAGGGAACCAGCCCAAGGGATCTGCTCCTGAACAAAGAGAAACGCAACTATTGTCCATGACACCCTGGCTGCCCATGTGGGTCACCTCCCCTAATGCTGCCTTAGAGCCCCCAAAACACCCTATATCCATGCTTCAGTCTAAAAACGAGTCCACCCTTCCCAGATGCTCCTGGTTGTGGGGGACTGGGGTCAAGCACACCTCCTCTAGGAAGCCTTCCTGGAGCACATTTCTGCTTTGCATGGAGAGTCTGCCTCCAGGGCAGTGCCTGAAGTCTTGATCAGAGCTTTGTAAGGGGCACAATATGGGTCCTGCACCATGGCCTTGAGCCATGATGAGTCTGGTCCATGGTGGGCAACCAAGGGTGATGCATCTTAAGCAAATCTGTAGCCACTTTTCCAACTTTAAAGCTGAAGAACTTTGCCAAATGACCCCAAAAGGCTTCCAGCTCTGACAGTTCATCAGCTGTCTCAGCACTAAAATCATGGGCAACAAAACTTGGCATAGAAGGTCCTTGTCTGGTGGAATGCATTTCCACTTTGTCACGCACCTACAGGATCCTGTACTGCAGTAGTTCTGACCTTGGGAGCCGCAATTCTGACAAAACAAATTAACCACTACATCTCTGACCACCATTGGGCTTCCCTGGCAGAGGGGCAATGATCGGATGAGACCTCAATTCCAAGCTCGGTTGTCATCGGAGGTCGGAGCCATCTGTGCCGCACTGCCTAAGGCAATGCTAGGCTGGGCTTAACAGGTTCACACCAGGGAAATAACATTCCGGTGAAACGTAGACAATGTTGTATTTGCATTTCTATTTGAATTTTCCGTGTTCTTCCGTCTCCTCTGACGATGACTGATGCTGTGTGTTGACCCTCCCTTCCCAAGCACGTCCTGTGCTCTATGAGAGGCAGGTGCACCCCTTCTGAGGATGTCCTTCATTCCAGGGTGAGAAGAGCTGGTGTAAAGACTCATATCCATCCCTAGTCCTCAAGCCCTGCTGGTGGTTTGCGGCCCACAGAGGCCTGGCCTCTAGATCCCCACAGGAGGGCAGCTGGGGATGGCAAGCAGAAGGCTCTGAGAAAACAGCCACTCAAGGGGCTGGAGAAACGGCTCATCATTAAGAGCCCTTACTGCTCTATCAAAGGACCTCAGATCCCAGCACCCAAGTAGGGAGGTTCGCAAACACCTGTAACTCCGGCTCTGTGGGATCCGACGCCCCTTCTGGCCTCTGTGGGCACTGTACTTGTGTGCATACACAGACACAAATAAAATAAAGTCTTTTAAAAAAATAGTCAATCAAGGGGCTACAGAAGTGGCTCAGTGGTTAAGAGCACTGGCTTCTCTTGTAGAGACTCTGGGTTTGGATCCCAGCACCCACACAGTGGCTAACAACCATCTGTAACTCCAGTTTCAGAGGATCCCTCTTCTGGCCTCCACAGGCATTGCATACCCAGGTTCACTAACAAACATGCAGGCAAAACACTCTTACACACACACAATGACTTTTTTTTTAATTAAAAGGAGGGCCAGGTGTGGTGGTACATGCCTTTAATCCCAGCACTGGGGGCAGAGGCAAGTGGATCTCTGTGAGTTCAAGGCCAGCTTGGTCAACATAGTGAGTTCCAGGCCAGCTGGGGCTACAGGGAGACCCTGTCTCAAAAACAAAACAAAAAAAACATAAAATTAAAAGGAATAGCCACTCATTTTTGTATCAGCAACTATGGGCAGATGGCTTGGTGTTCCTCTTCCTTCAAGGTACCAAACAAACCACAGGACATGTCCTCAGAACCCCCAGTGGGAAGTCTCTTTACAACAGATTAAAACTCTGAGGTCAGGTTAGAGTGAACACCCTGCTCAGCCTGAAAAGGGAACCAGGTCACAAAGATGTTAGGTGATGAGCTGGCAAGACAGCTCATCAGACAGAGGTGCTTTCTGCCAAGCCTAGCTACCTGAGTTCAATCCCCAGGACCTACGTGGTAGGAGGTGAGAACTGGCTCTTACAAAGTGGCCTCTGACCTCTGTGGCTCAAGCCACACATACACGCACTTGTGTTCTTGCACACACACTCACAAAAGTGTTTAGGTGAGCGAGGATACAGCTGTTTGCAGAACCGCCCCCCATGCCTTTTACTTCCTCGAATGTTTAAGGCCCCCAGAATTCCCATGTTGAATCGCTCTACCAAATGGTTGTTATTCGGAGATGGGGCCCTAAAAGGTGATTAGTCGTGAGGATGGGACCCTGCAAATGGGGTTAGTGCTCTCATGAAAGGGACCCCTGAGAGCCGCCTTGCCCCACCCATCATGAGTGCACAGTCAGAAGAACCATCTACGAAGCAGCGAGTGTCCCTTACTGGAGCCCACCATGCGGGCGCCCTGACCTCGGACTTTTAGCCTCCAGCACTGTGAGCAGCAAAACTTCTGTCATAAGCTGCCAACCACTGTGCCTTCTCACAGCAGAAGGAGAAGACCGAGCCGGGACCTCCCTGCCTCCCTCTCCCCTTTCCTTGGTTCTAAGGCAGGACAAGGAAAATTGAGGCGACATGAGAAGGGAAGGTGCCCCTCACCCAGAAGCCTCGGGCTGGGAAGCAAGAACCCCACCCAGCACAGTTAACAAAGGCTTACAGCCTTTCTCCCTCCCCAGCTGTAAAGCATCTCACTGAAACCCCACTTATAGGGAGAGAGCCTTGTCCAGCCCTACTGACTCTTGGTTTTGTCAGATTATAATGCCCAAAGACTCTCCAGAGCCACTCTATAATTTCATTTATCAAAAGAGAAACAGGGGTAGGGGAGTGTCTTCATGACCCTTTGGGATGTAACTTGAAAGCCACCAAAGGTCTGGGTCTATTGCTGAGACTGGGAACTAGGCCCCTCCTTGAGGAGTCCGTGTGGACTCTTGGATATGTCATATTCTTTCTCTTAATCCCTATGCTTAAAATCGGTACTCAAAATGTCTTCTACTGAACCGCGAGTCTTCTCTGAGAATTCCACCCCTGTGCTCTCTGGTGGGCTTTTATGTTTTCTTGAGTGCCTTTCTTTCTATTTTTAACAAAATTCCAACTCTGGTTCATACTGGCTAGTCTTAAATTCTTTTCTGTGTCAAGGCCACAGATTCTGGGCTTGCCCGAGTCACAGTCCCTGAGACATTAAGGAAACGGCTTGGACTGCTGAAGGTGGAGGGTGGAACCCTGTGTCTGCCTCTCGCACAATCCTGCTGTTCCCTGGCTATTCACAATCAGCTGAGGATGACTAGGGGTCTCTGTCCCCTCACTGCCAACAGGTCCCACTGTTCCGTGACTACTCACAATCTGAGCTGTGCTCCTCAATTGCTGGTAGGCTGGGGATCACTACAGCAATCTGTGCTTGGCTCTAAGAGGAAGGATAGAACACAATTAATTCTAGAAATAAACTGCACATTAAAACAGTAGGTACTAGCTGAGTATGGTGGTGTGTGCTGTAATCCTGGAGCATGAGAGGCTGAGGAGAGAGGACGGCAAGTTCAAATTCAAGACCAGCCTGGGCTACATAGTGAGACCCTGTCTCAAAAGTACTTAAAAAAAAACACGATTACTAAAGACAAGGAAAGAAAATTCGGTCTAAAGCTCAGGCTTATGATTTGAAAGCAGCTTTCTTTAGCCGGAACTGAGGTGTACTAAGGGAAGCCCTGTTTGGGTCTTCTCATGGGACTCCCGCACCCAGGATTCACAGCTCTTCAGTTGTTCCAAAATGTTTCATCAGATTTCAGGGATGATTTGTTGCCTGCAGAGAAGAGGAATTCCGGTTGTGGCAATGTTTTGCCATTCTGCTGTCCGGTCCAAGCAGATCAATAAGCCAAGCGGTGTTTGGGGAAAAGTGCATGCTGTATCTGAGAGAGCTTCAGAAAGAGATGAGGGCGCAAAACTGTTCTAGAACTATTCAGACTCCCTTTTGCATCTAAACACAAGTACGCATTCATTTGCCTTTAGATCCCCGATTGAAGGGCTCTGAAGTTAACACCTTCTATTTCCTTACCCTGTGGATGATTCTTCTCCAGGAGGTGGGAAATACTGTTACCGAAAAAGCAAACAAGATGCCTGAGATTAGTCATCCGTTCTGCATAATCCTTCACTGCCAAACTGTCTCCTAACGGTCACCGTGCCTCCTTAGTCTCAAACCCCATCCCGCAGGAGCTCTGCCACACAAAGCTGTGAAATAAGGGCTCCAGCGGAATCACAAGGAGAGCCCCGGAGGTCACGGCGGGAGGAGTGTATCTGCTGAGCCTCAGTGCACTCATTGCACAGGCTACCGGGGCTGCGACGTGTGAGACTGACTCTTTAGGCATTGAAAACACGTAAATATGGCAACCGAGAGCACAGACCAAGTGCCACGGCATCTGTGGAGTCCATGACTCCAAAGCTCATGGAAGAATTTACTTATTTATGCAGCGTTGGAGATGGAACTGTTTCAGAAATTCTTTTCCTGGGGAGTCATAAACAGACGTCTACTCCTCCAAATAAACTAAAGTATGGCCGACCAAAGCCCAACTTGGGGGCCAATGAGCTTATTGGGCTTGCCTACGGAGCATGGGTGACGAGTTACAGAGTATAGGGGACTCCCCGGGACACAGCACCTGAAGTCCCACCTCCCCACAGCTGCACAGATAGTGTCCCCTTCAGTCAACCCTCTACTCTCTGTACACTCTAGCACCTCCTGAGACCACAAGCCTACGTGCAGTTAGGGCGGCATTCCGTACAAAGAGCGGCAAGCTTGGAGCAATTAGCATCTCAGATGAGGGTCCAATGATTCCCCCACCTCCTCCTTCTAGGAGAGACTATCAACAGACAGTGAGCCTAACTACTTACAAGTAGTCACGGCCGTTCTGATGACATGTTGACTGTCATGCTCAGAGGATACACTGATGATGGGACCCAGGGCTTTGCCCACGCTCAGCACATGCTCCCGCACGGACTGGGCTACATTCCTAACCCTTGTGTTTTGGTGAATGAAAGTTCCTGGAAAGAACCACACCTTACATCAAATCTTCCGCAAGACTGGTGAACTGGTTAGAACATCAATGTGGAGAGGTTGAAATGTTGCAGGTCCAGCGCCTAATGATGATTTACGTTGTGTGATCTTTAGCTCTCTTGAGAGCCATTCCTTGCCCGGCTCTATGTCTGACCTAACATCCTGACTACCAGATGAAACCTATTGGAATGTCCTACCAGATCACTAGCTTCCACCAACCCAAAGGCTAAGAATGTCATCGGATAGCACCTAAGGCTTATAGCAGAGACTTCCCTGCCTTGCTTTAATCTGCCTACCTAATGCCACCAATTATCTGAAATGTGTCTTCATTCATGACTTTGTTCTGTTACTATAAAAACCCCGTGAACTGTTATAATGATGGATCATAGTATTTAGAGAAAACCTGAATCTGGGTTCCTGGGCCATGGTCACTCTTATTTAACTTCTGAATAAACTAGCTCTTATCCCCTTCGAGATGAGAGTTGTATTTTTATTTTTATTAATTTTTCTTACATTTTATTTTATTTATTTATTTATTTTGGTCTTTTTGAGAGAGTGTCTCCCTGTAGCCCCAGCTGGCCTGGAACTCACCATGTAGACCAGGCTGGCCTCGAACTCAACAGAGATCTGCCTGCCTCTGCCTCCCAAGTGCTGGGATTAAAGGCACCATGCCCTGCGAGAGTTGTATTTTTTAAACTTTAAAGATATTTACTTTATATGTATGAGTGTTATGCGCGCATTTCTGTAAATGTACCTACATCATGTAGTGCCCACGGAGGTCAGAAGAGGGCATTGGGTGCCCTGGAACTGGAGTTACAGAAGGCTGTTAGCCGCCATGTGGTGCTGGAATTCGAACCGGGGTCCTCTGCAAGAGCAGCTGGTGCTCAGAACCACTGAGCCATCTCTCCAGTCCTGAGAGTTGTGTTTTTGTGCCCAACACCTATTGGACAGGCTGAGGCCCTAATGGAAACAGAATGCAGACTCACAGCTAGGTTGGGACACAGATGTCCAAACAGGTGTGTCTTTCTAGATTGCAAATCATAGCCCAGTCTACAGACTTCTGCTGTGACAGGCATATTGCATAAAGGGTCCTAAATGGATTTGCCCTGCTCTGATAGGTCAACCCTTGGGCCCTTCTAGCATGAAATGATTTTGAAAATACTGTTCTGACTGGAGAGGCAAAGAGAGACGAGCAGCTCCCCCAGGTAAGAGCCTTGGAATGAGTCTCAGGCAGACACTGACACAGCTCCTCTGGTCCAAGCAAAATCTGTGTTTAAGAATCAAAGAGGGAGCAGGCTGGGTGAGATCTTGCATTTTAAACTCATTCTCTTACACTGGGGATGCGCTGGAGAAAATGAATGACGTTGTAAGCTGAGAAAAAGCGGAAGATATTCAAAGAAATACAAAGCAGATTTTCCCACAGTGAAAAAGTGTGTAACACAATCGATCAAGTTTTAATTTTAAATTATCCGCCTTATAAAGTGGGGTTTTGAAAATCTTATGTTTGAGAGCCTGTGAGATGGTTAGGCAGTAAAAGCAAAAGCATTGGCCACACAAGCCTGCAAGTCTCTGGAAGAGTCTCAGCAGGAGGAGAGAACCAACTCCTGAAAACTGTCCTCTGATCTCCCGCACATGTGTATCATGTGCAGGCACACACACCACACACGCACGCACACACACACACACACACACATGTAAATAAATAAATAAAACTGTAAAAGAAAGAAAACCTTGTATTTCTGAAACGGATTACACTAGCTGGTTTGAAGGCCAAGGCCAGCCCCTCCTGTTCCCCTTTGAATAAAGGGAAGCCGCCACTTCTTGAGTTCCAATTACTCCTCACCCCTGCCTTACACTCAGGCTCTTCTCTGTGGCCTCAGCCTCGTCCCCACTGCCATCCTCGAGGTGGCCATGTTTGAAAGAAGACTGGAGAATCAGAGCGTGGGTCTGGCTTCTCTCGAGTATTCGTTCAATTGCGGTAAATCCAAGAGCAGGTCATGGGACGTGCCTGCAATTTCAGCACTTGGGAAGCGGAGGCAGGTGGATCATGACCCGGAGGCCAGCTTGGGTTATAAAGCAGGATCCTGCCACAAAACAAAAGAGTTATGATGAAGCAGACTCGACATCCTCAAACACAAAGTTGCTCCCGCCCCTGTTCCCAAACTGATCCTCTTTGGGAGGGGCGCCTGCGCAGTGCCGCTCCCTGCCAGCAGGTGGCGCCATCGGGACTCCGGCAGCCCAGGAACCGGGAGGAAAGCCAAGCACCTTCTGTACCGCGCACCGTCAGGGCGTCTACCTAAAGCAAATTATGTTCTCTTGATTGTTTTCTGTCTAAACGTAGTTGACATTCTGCCTTTTATTAACATGTTGGTGTTGCCTCAGACAATTCTTTTGTACCCCACCACACTGTTTCAGCACGAGGCATCAATCATAGACCAAGATCTCATATAAAGAATATTTATGACTTAATTGTCTTGGAAGCTTGGCAGGGTAATTGAAAAAATTCAAAGGTCAGAAAAACCTGCTTTGTCTCTCTTATTTTTCAAGAAACCAGGAGTCCAACTACACAAAGATTGATGGAAATACATTTTCCGGGTGTCTTCTACACGTTGCATTAAGCAGTTGAGATGTCAAGCTGATGTCTTCTGTCTCAGGGTGAGTATGCCTAGTATGCTTGCTAATAAAGACACTGACTTATAATAGAAGGAAATAACGGAAGAAGCCAGGGGAGACAAGGGCCCAGGCCAGTGAACTCTGGGAAGGCCTTTGCTCTCAGAATAAGAGCCGATCCCGAGAAGGCATGCTCCCCCACTGACATCACCCCCATGAAATGTGTTGACAGCCAGAAGACAGGGGCTCACCGTCTCCAGACTGGAACGACGCCGGATGTCCAGGAGGATTAAAACTGTACAGGGCTAGGGAGATGGCTTGGCGGTTAAAGCACTGACTGCTCTTCCAGAGGACCTGGGTTCCATTCCCAGCACCCACATGGCAGCTAACGACCATCTGTAACTCCAGTTCCAGGGAATTTGACACCCTTTTCTGACCTCCATAGGCATTGCACGACACAGGTGCACGACACAGGTGCACCTACATACATGCAGGCAATACATTCATTCACATTAAATAAATAAATAATAAATAAATAAATAAAATGTTTTATAAAAAGGAAGATATGAATTTCATATGCAGTGTGAGCTGAATTACATAAAGGAATACACATTCATAAGACAAACACACCTGCTCAGCGTGGTGGCCCACGTCTTTAATCCCAGCACTCAGGAGGCAGAGGCAGGCAGATCTCTGTGGGTTCAAGGCCAGCCTGGTCTACATAGTAAATCCAGGACAGCTGGGGCTACAGGGAGACCCTGTCTCAAAAAGACCAAAAAAACCACACTGGTCACATATGTATTGCTGGGTCACTGGGCCATGGTTGCAGGGTTTCCAATGTGTCCCTCCCAAATTCAGATGTTGAAGAACAGTGGCCAATGTGTTGTGGTGGGATCAAGAGGCAGGCCTTTAAGTGGGGTGAGGACTCGGGGCTCCCCCCCTTGCAGGGGGAGCATGTCCCCTTGCCTTTTACTCCTCACCCTGTGGAACAGAACAGGCCTTCCCTCCTGGGGAAGCAGCCACAGGATGCCACCTTGGAAGCAGGGAGGGTGTTCACCACTCAGCCTGCTGGAGTCTTGATCTTCTAGCTTCCAGAGCTGTGGCTTTATAAATTAACTAGTCTACAGCACATGGTTTCGGTGACACAAAGGGATGAAGGTAAAAGGGTAATTTGATTCTTCTCTCCATTTCACATTTTCTACAGTGAGCCTGCACTATTGTTAGTCCCAGAAAAAAAAAGAAATTTTTAAAATAGGGACTCACTGTGTAGCC
This sequence comes from Nannospalax galili, assembly GCF_000622305.1. Taxonomy (NCBI): domain Eukaryota; kingdom Metazoa; phylum Chordata; class Mammalia; order Rodentia; family Spalacidae; genus Nannospalax; species Nannospalax galili. Next base: position 4,558,559 of record NW_008350120.1, read on the forward strand.
CTGACTGGCCCGGAACTCCCTATGTACACTAGACTGGCCTTGATCTCTGTGCAATGGACCTACCTCTTCCTCCCGAGTCCTGGAATTAAAGGTAGACACTACCACGCCCAGCCAGTAAACAGTATTTTTAATTAAAAATGAACCGGGACTTAAAATCAGGCCATAATAAAAATTAAGTCAAGATAGGTTAGTGACTTAGATGTAAAACCTAAACTGTAAAACCTGTAGAAGACCCTCGCCTGAATATCCAGCCACTCTTCCCAGCCAACTAATCCAGCCTTGGAAGACAAAAGAAAAATGAGGAAGAACCCAATAGAGGGATGCTTTTGGAAGCCTTTGTCAAGAAACTCCAGTGGACTCTCATATGAACATTTGAAAATTGCCCTGTTCTGACTTTTTTCTAGTTCCCTGTCTAAAACTTGTAATGGTCATTACTCTTGCCTTTACTTCTCCTTCACATCTCCCATTCATGATTCAAGGACTTTCTTCTCCCCTTAGAGACAAAAAAATTTTGCCTTTAATTAATCAAAGATTACCTAAGCATACCAAGAACTCAACTCATAAGAAAAAACCTGATAAATGAACTTCATCAGAATTGCAAACTTACGTTCTCTTTGAAAGACATTTAAGAATATGAAAAGACAGATCACCAACTAAGAAAAAGCATTTTCAACACACATACAGACTTGAATCCATCACATAGAAAGCATTCTCAAAACTTGATAATGAAGGCTGGGGACATGGCTCAGCGGTTAAGAGTGTGTAGCGCTCTTGCAGAGATCCTAAATTCCATCCCAACACTCTCGTTGAGTGGTTCACAACCACCTGGAACTTGAGCTCCAGGGCATCTGACTCCCTTTTCCAGGGTCTAAGGACACCTGAACCCTTATGTTCATACCGACACACATACAAATAATTTTAAAAAATATTTTATTTATTATTTTTATTTTATGTGTATGAGTGTATTGCCTGCATGCCCCCGAGTGCACCCATGTCATGCAATGCATGAGGGTGCTGGAACCAAACCCAGGTCCTCTACAAGAGCAATCAGTGCTCTTAACCACTGAGCCATCTCTCCAGCCCCAACATACAAATAATTTTAAAAAAATAAACAATGCTTGGAAATTGTTATTGACTATGTCAATACTGTTGTAATGAAATGTTTCTATTAATTATGTGGTTATTAAATAAATTAAAAATAAAATAAACAGCCAGGCGTGGTGGCACACGCCTTTAATCCCAGCACTTGGAAGGCAGAGGCAGGCAGATCTTTATGAGTTCTAGGCCAGCCTGGTCTACATAGTGAGTTCCAGGACAGCTGGGGCTACAAGGAGACCGTGTCTCAAAAAGACAAAAAAATAAAATAAAATGAAAAATAAACAATGCTGGATGTGTTTTCCCACACCTTTAATCCCAGCACTCAGGAGGCAGAGGCAGGCAGATCTCTGTGAGTTCAAGGTCAGTCTGGTCTACATAGTGAGGTCAGCAGGGACTACAGGGAGACTGTCTCAAAAAGACCAAAAAATAGTAAATAAATAAACTTAATGAGAGGACAATCCAATTTAAAAATGGCAACAAGCTTTTACAGGTGTCACCAAAGATGGTATGAGGAAGGCAGAGGGGGCAGCTAAGGCAGTGCCTGAGCTGTCATTAGTTGTCACTAGAAAATGCAAGTTAAAACCACAGTGTGATGCCACTACTTATTACAGTGGCCAAAATTTACTTTTGACAGGCCAAACGCAACAGTCCCAAGTGCTGATGTGGACTCAGGGCAATGGCATTTCTCCTGTGGTGCCCAAGGGAGACAGAGCAGCAATCTGGAGACCAGCAGGCAGTTCCTCCTGGGTGACCCCAGGCTTCCCATGTTACCCCAAAATTTCACTTCCAGGTGTGCACTCAGGAGAAAGGAGAACATGACTGAGTCGGAGTTTTTATAGCATACTTCTTTTTTTGTTTTTGTTTGTTTTTAAACCTTTAAAAATATTTTTATTATTATTTTATGTGTGTGAGTGTACTGCCTGCATGTGTGTAACTGTGTGCAGTGCCCAGAAATCAGAAGAGGGCATCGGATCCCCTGGAACTGGAGTTACAGACCGTCGTTAGCGGCCGTGTGGGTGCTGGGAACAGAACCCAGGTCCTCTGCAAGAACAGCCAGTGCCCTAAACCGCTGAGCCATCTCTCCTGCCCCATTTGTTTGTTTTTTTAAAAAAGGAAACAGTAAAAAACAATGTGTTTTGTCTTGTGTGTCCCACCACAGTGGTATAGTTCCTTCCTGCTAACTATTCTTGCATTTAGGTGTGTGGCACTTGCTGGCAAAGCTGGTTGGCGTATGACACACTGCTTGTCCCCTCCCAGACTGACCCATTTCCCAACAATCACCCGGAGGCTTAGGAGGCCAAGCCCTGTCACATGTCACAGCCTGTCCCCACACGCCATTTCTGTTATTGCTTTAAAATGAAAGAAATCTTATTTTTCTCACCTATTAGGGGAAAAATTCTGCCATTAGGTTAAGTGAAATCAAGAGGGTGGGTTTCCATCTGCTCCACAGCACAGGGTGTGGATGACCAGGGCTGGCAGGAGGGCCATATGCTGACTCCTATTACACCATGTTGGGACGGGACTTGCCTGACACTCTGGGAAAACCTGTGCCCAAAGCTCCCTAGTCAGGGATTTTCATCTGGACAGAGACGCTCCTGTCTGCTGCCCTCAGGCTTCCTGTGCCTCCCCGTTCCAGAAGGAGGCAAGGCTCCCCTCCTCTGAGTGTCACAGACCACCTCTGGCAATTTGGACCCATCCCAAGGGACATTGCAGAAGGATTATTAAAATTTCAGTGATCATCTTCTTCCCAACATCCCTTGAAAACTCCATTGCCCCTTCCTTCACCTTCAAGTAGGGCATGTGGCCTGCAGTGACCGTGTGTCCAGGACAGGCTGAAAGGGAGGGAGGGGCCCTGCAAGTGCCAGACAGAGAGCCTGCTGCCTGTCTCTGTGGGGACGGACCATGCGTTAGCTCACTGTCTTAGTTTCTTTTCCTGTTGCTGTGATTAAAAAAAAAAAAACCTGATAAAACCAACCTGAAGGAGAAAAGGGTTTATCCTGGCAGATAGTTCAAGGGGACAGTCTACCACGGTGGAGTAGTCAAACGGCAAGAGCTTGAAGCAGCTGCTCAGGTCCAGTCTACCAGCAGGAAGCAGGGAGTGCTGAACGCATGCCGATGCTCAGCTTGAGCCCTCCTTCTTATTAGTCTGTTGCCCCTGTGGTGGTCACTGAGGAAACAGGTTCCTCCTGTGGTGTCACTGCAAGCAACACAGGGCCCAGACCAAGGATCCTTCAGACACGCTAGGGACACTCTGTGAGGTCAGTCCTTAGCCAGTGTGCCCCGAAAGAGGCAAGAACGAAAAACAGGTGGGTAGGGAATCTGTTCCATAGTAAATGAGAATCAGGAACCTGACCTCTGAATGCAGCCCATGACTTTGGACCAGAAGACACGTGAACAGGCAGCTGGCTGGCCTAGACAGTGGGACTGCATTAAAGACAGAGTTCCTGACTTTGCTGATGGTAGAAGATGTTGACATTTGTGGAATCCGAGTGGAAGGTAGACAGAAATTCTTTGTGCTGCTTTTTCAACTCTTTTGTGAGTTTAGGTTTATTTGAAGACACAATATTTATAGAATGCAATAATATATAACATGAGCCCTGTGTGCTTCAGTACAGCTTTAACCTCAGCGCTTGGGAGGCAGAGGCAGGTGGATCTCCGTGAGTTCAAGGCCAGCCTGGTCTACATAGTGAGCTCCAGAACATCTGAGGCTACAGGGAGACCCTGTCTCAAAAAGCCCCCCAAATATATATAAAATATAGCTCAGTGGTTAAGAGCACTGAGTGCTCTTACAGAGGATCCAGGTTCTAGGACCCAGATTCAGTTCCCAGCACCCATATAGCAGCTAACAACCATCTGTAACCCCAGTTCCAGAGGATTCAATGCCTTTTTCTGGCCTGAATTAGTGTTATACACATGGGTGCACTTAAATTCAGACACTCATACACATAAAATAACAATAAATAAATTAATTTAAAAACCAGTAAAATTTTATATGATGCTAGTTTGTGCTAAACTATGTGATTTTGACTTTTAGTTTGTTTTGTTTATTAGGACAATTGCCAAATTTATCAGTACCTGTTAAGTACATTGTTGATGTGATCATGTGCTGTGAATTTGTTAGTATCAAGTCACTTTGCATCCCTGGAACAGGGCTACAGGGCCCTTTGGAATGACAAACAGATGGGCAGGTGACATACACCCAGCACTTAGGCCAAGGTAGGACTGCAGGTTTGAGGCCAGCATGCATTACATAGAGAGACCCACAAATAACAAGAAATTTCTGGACCCCAGAACTAGGTCTGAATGATGACTCATCTCTAGGCCTGCTAGTAATCAGAGTGCTATATCCTTGAAGTTCATAGACGCTGGAGGACATCCTCAGGTGAGGGAGGTCTGAGAAGCCCTGATTCCCTTTAAACATGGAGGGAGCTTTACAGGCTAACACAATCAACTTCTCAGAAAACACTGAGTTTCCCACAAACCACCTCACCTACCCCCTGCCCAGAACAGCTGCATTGGCATACAAGCTTCATACTCTAGCTTTACGTGAACTTTGTCTTTCTCTATTTTTAATTTTTTTTTAATTTTATGTGTATGAGTGTTATGCCTGCATGTGTATAAGTGCACTCGTGTTGTGCAGTGCCTGCAGAGGACAGAAGAGGGCGTCGGATCCCCCGGAACTGGAGTTATGGATGGTTGTTAGCTGCCATGTGGGTGCTGGGATTCGAATCCAGGTCTTTTGCAAGAGCAGCCAGCTCCCTTAGCCGCTGAGCGTCTCGCTAGCCCTTGCTTTTTCTATTTTTGATCTATTTCTTCATTTCTGTTCCTCAGATTTTTTTTTTTTCTTTCCACTTTGGTATAATGGGCCCTAGTCCACCATATGAATCACAATTCATTTCCTCCTCCTCTTCCTCCTCCTCTTCTCCCCAACCCTTCTTCCTCCCCCTCCTTTTCCCTCCCCTCCTCCTCTTTCTTCTCCCCGTCCCCCCCCCCTTGCTCCTCTTCCCTCCTCTGGTTCCTCCTCCCTCTCCCCTCACTCCCCTCCTCCCCCTCCTCTGGTTCCTCCTCCCTCTCCCCTCACTCCCTCTCCTCCCCCTCCTCTGGTTCCTCCTCCCTCTCCCCTCCTCTTCCTCCTCCTGATTCGGTTTGCTGTGTTTTTATTTCTTTGGGGCTTTGGTTTATTTTTGTTCCCTCAAGAGCAGTGGTAGGTGAAGTGGCTGAAGAGAGAGCGGAGCAGCCTCTCACCTGCCAAGCTGCTCTCTGCAATGCTTTTCTGGTGCTGTATCCAGCACCGTGGACCCTCGTCCACATTCAGTGTTGCCCTGCTCTTACTTTCTCCAGTCTGACGGTGTGGAATGCTGTTGCTCACATTTGCACACTTCTTGCACAGAGTGAGGCTTAGCAGCTCCTCATGTTATGGTTAGCCCTGGAGTCCCCTCATCTCTAATCTGCATTGCCTGTGTCCATTTTCCTGCTGGCCTATTTGTGTGTTTTTAATAAGATTTGTACATATGTTAGGCACTAATTCTTCATTAGATGTGCACTGCAAATAACTTTTCCTGGTCCATGGCTTGTCTTTCCACATTAAAAAAAAATGTGTATATATATATGTGTATACATGGGTTGGAGAGATAGTTCAGTGGTTAAGAGCACTGGCTACTCTTTCAGAGGACCTAGGTTTGGTTCCCAGCACCCACATGGCAGCTAGAAACTATCAGAAACTCCAGTTCTAGGGGATCTGACGCCCTCTTCTGACCTCCTCAGGCATTGCATGACATGGGTGCACTTACATACACACAGGCTACACTCATACACACTAAAAAATTAAAAAATAAATAAACCAAAAAATTATATGTGTTCTTAACTTGCTGAGCCATTTCTCCAGGCACCCGCCCCCCCAGTTTCAAATTTGAATGAACTCAAATGACTGTTCTATCCTTCTGTCATTTGTCCTCCCTCCCTCCCTCCCTTCCTTCCTTCCTTCCTTCTTTCCTTCCAGAACAGAGCCTCACTATGCAGCCCTGACTGCCTGGAATTTGCTGTATAGACCAAGTTGGCCTCCAACTTGCCGCAGTCCTGCCTCAGCCTCCCAAGTCCTACAACTACAGGCATGTGCCATCAGACTCAGCTAAGGGTTTCATACCTTGTGGGGTGGTTTTTTTTTTGTTTTTTTTTTTTTTTTTTTTTTTTTTTAGTTCTTTATTTTGTGTGGAATGGGGTGCATGGACCATAGTCATACACAACTTTGAGGAGTTGGTGTTCTCTCCTTCCACTGTGTGGGTCTAGGGGATACAACTGAAGTCATCAGGCTTGATGGAAACCACCTTTAATGGCCCCCTACCTTATTTTAAATAAGCCCTCCCCATCCCCTGAATTGATATAATGATATTTTCCCCCTTAAGTTCCAAAGGAGGTCGACAGCATGCTAACTTTGACAATCAGGACATACCTGGTAATTGTTACTCGCTCTTTCTGACAGCAAGACACTCTCCTACGTGGCTTCCAGTTCAGACAAAATGAAGCAGTCCCCTTGCCCTTGTGTTTTCTGTAAACCCTGGTCAACTTCCGTCTAGAAATATCCAATGGAAAATTCCAGAAACCAGAAATTCCTGTTTTAAATTGTACACCCTTCTGAGTAGAGAGTTGAAATCTCTCTAGACATGTCCATGTGATGTGCTTACTGCCCGCAGGTCACTCAGCCCTGTCAGGTCAAGGCTGGCCGTGACCGCGGCAGTGCCTGTGTACAGCTAGCTCGTCCTTACAACAGCAGCTCTGAGGAGAAAACGTTTATTCAGCATATGGTTATGATATGGTTCTATCTTATCATTAGTTATTGGCACTCATTTCTTACCGTGCTTAGTGTGTAAACTAAATTTTATCGTAAGTACTTACACATAGGAAGATCATACCATATAGAGGGGCTGCTACTCCCTGATACTTCACTCATTTACGGGGTTTCAGATAAGGGGGACTGCTGAATATATTATTTTCAAAGATCTTCAAATTACAATAGAGTTCAGTATTGAGAATGTACAAATCAGGGTGGGGTGTGGTGGTGCCGCCTATAATCTCACCTCTTGGTGGGGTAGAGGCAGGAGGATCAGGAGTTCAAGGTCATCCTCAACTACAGAGAGAGTTTGAGGCCAGCCTGGGCTATGTGACACCATTCCGAAAACAAATGAAAGATAAAAGCAAACCCCAGCCCTGGTTGGTGGTGTGCTCCTCGGCCTGACTCGCCCCATGCATTTAGCCTGACTTTCTCAGTCGCCTGCTTTACTTGAAGAGCTTCAGATTCATGCTCCGTGTCTCTTCAGCCTTGTTAAAACCGCTGCTGGGCAGGACTACTCACACCACCGTTAACCACACCAGTGACGCCATGTGTGCCATAAAGGGCAGGTGGCAAGTGAGAAGAACAGCCTCCTGCACACGGCTGTTCAGACTTTGTACCGCGGGCAAATATTGACTCCAGCTCAGGAACCAGCAGTCCGCCTTCCCTTCCGTTTCTGCTGTGAAAGCCCTTCATCTGGAGTCTACTTTAGGAACCTGACTTTGAGGTGAAATGGCAAAACTCCATTTCGCTCTAGCTGACTTTTGCTTTACCCTGTGTTTGTGCCCAGCCATTCCCACCACAGCCAGCCAGGCAGAACGTCTCGTACAGGCAGTTTCAACAATACAGGGAAATTTACAAGCAGCCAGGAGCACCTAGCCTAACTGGAACTTTCTGTTAACTGAAAACCTCTTTTCAACTGACCTGCCCCGGTCTGGTGTAACTATGGTTATTGGCTTGTCCCCTGGCGTGATGTAATTGTGGTTTTAAGTTTTATGAAACCTGCCCTGCTTCTCCTCGGGGTTGAAAGTCTCCTCTCAGACTGCTGGCTTACAATCTGCAAGGTACCCCACATCTTATTCTTCCCCACGCTTTAGAAGCTACCAGAATCTACAGCTCAGTGTGTCACTGGGTATCATTGCACCTTCGGAAACTTCAGTCTCTTTTTCCAGACTTGTTAAGCAACCCTTGTGAGGTCATTTAGAGATGTAGGAATTCTTTTTTTTTGGGGGGGGGGGATCTTTTTTGAGACAGTGCTTCCATGTATCCCCAGCTGGCCTGGAACTCACTTTGTAGACCAGGCTGGCCTTGAACTTACAGAGATCCTCCTGCCTCTGCCTCCCACATGCTGGGACTAAAGGCATTGATGGTAGGAATTCTTTTGGTAGCAAAGGAACCTTTCTCTATTCAGCTGTGGTTGATACAAGGACCTAGATTGCCAGATACTCAAGGCACCAAAGATGGAACTGGGTCAGTGGTTCCAAGGTCATTGCCTTACACCAGTGAAATTAAAAACTTGACTCCTATGGGATTGAGCAAAGTAGAATGGAAGTGCTATTAAGAGACATTAATGAAAAGTGAGGAGAAACTCCAGAGAGTAAGAGGGCTTCCGAACTTCAGGGAGACAGTCTGCATGCTGCCCCCTCAGTTAGGGCTAGCTGAAGCCCCTTCTTGTCCATCCCTGACTCTGGCTCTGTCAGTGACTGACCTGGCCTGTTTGCTAGCTGCTGTTGCTGTTCTGACCTTGTGGAAGTCTCAGGTGCTGTCAGCTGTACTAGGCTTTCTGTTCTCAGAACTGTCAAGTGCTGTAGTTCTTAGTGAGCTCGTTTATGGGATGGGATGGGGTCTCCTTCCTGAAATAAGCAGAGGCTTCCTCAGAAGCTACCTTTGGTTAGTCTTACCCATAGCCACAGTAAGGGCAAGAATAAATAAAAGAGGGGCCTGGAGAGATGGCTCCGAGATTAAGAACACTGGCTGTTCTTGCAGGGGACTTGGGCTCAATTTCCAGCACCCACATGGCAGCTAACAACCGTCCACAGCTCTAGTTCCAGGGGATCTGATACCCTCCTCTGTCCTCTGCAGGTACTGCATGACATGGGTGCACTTACATATGTGTAGGCAACACACTCACATACATAAAATAAAAGTAATAAATAAAATATTTTTTTAAAAAAGAATGTGTACAAGAGCGGTGGTGCGTATGTTTCTTGGAGAGCGGGTGGCTCGTGGAAGCCAGTCAGCCAGCTGGTGACACTGGCCCTGTGTCTCAGTTTCTGCTTGTCTCCAATCTCCACCTGACTGTTTCAGACCCAGATGCAATATCTCTGCTTCTTATCCCACCGTTCCTGGCCACACTGTTTTAACCATAATATTCCTTAAACCTCAATGTCTGTTCTCATTGTAACATGTGTGAGTAATGTGGTTTTTACCATGTGCCTTTTTCCCTCACTGCCTAAGAAGACCAGCTTCTGCCTCATTAGTACCACAAAATGCACCAAGAAAAGTTCATGACTGTCATGGAGGCGTGATTGCATTACCAAAATCATAAATTACAGCTTAAATGTCTCTTGCAGCAGGATCTTACTATGTAGCCCAGGATAGCCTCAAACTGGCAACCCTCTTGCCTCAGCCTCCCCAGTGCTGGGATCATAGGCATCTACCACCATGCCTGGCTCAATTTAGCTCTTTAATTGTAGTAACAAGTAATGGCTATCAGAAGACTTGTGAGATGTATTGATTTCTTTTTCTTTATTTTTTTTTGGTGGGGGGTGTTTTCGAGACAGGTTCTCCCTGTAGCCCCAGCTGTCCTGGAACTCACTATGTAGACCAGGCTGGCCTTGAACTCACAGAGATCCGCCTGCCTCTGCCTCCCAAGTGCTGGGATTAAAGGCGTGCGCCATGATGCCTGACTAAGGCATATTAATTTTTTTCATCCTTACCTGCTTTTATAAGAATGTCTTAGAACTTGACCGCAAAGTTCACCAAGGACCCAGCTGCCTCAGCCTCAGTCCAGATCTGTGAGCAGACACAAGGCTCCTGTGTCCGGAGCAGAGCACCCTTGTCTTGCACAGCTGTGGGTCTGGACTATCTCGGGGAAACTCTCTTGTCTCTTCCCCACCATATTGAATTGTGCATTTGGAAGAAAGAAGTTAAAGTATTATGTTGAATTTCTTTTGTGAGTAACATAAAAGCTTTGTGTGGTTAATCTGGTTACAACTGCCTAACGCCATTTGCTATTCACTTGGTGCCTGAAGTTTAAACTTTTTACAAAGACGGAGACGAAGCTCTGCGTTAGCTGTAGCCCGATTTTGTGCTTTCCCTGCACTCCACGACTTTGCGTCCCTGATCATTCTCTTTATCTCTGATTTTCGATTGGGGCTTTTACCTCTGCTTGAAGTTCTTCCTTTAACGTCTCCTGTTGTGGCTTGTGGTTGCAAACACTCTATTTTTGTTCTCTGAGCTTTTCTTTATTTTGCCCTCATGATTGAAGACAGCACTGGAGGTGCATAGTCACCAGTGAGCACTGTAAAAACATTCCCTTCTCCTTTCTGTTTTCCCTGCTGTAAAGGTCTTTACTCAGTTTGTCTTTGCTTGGTACATGACCAGTGTTCTCCCTAACCACTTAAAAATGGATATAAATACTTAAAATTTATTGAGGAAAAGTTCACATACAGTGAAATGTTCATTTATGGGGGATTGACAGGCAGGGTCTCACTATGTAGCACAGGCTGGCCTTGAAATGCTCCTGCCTTAGCCTCCACCTGCTGAGATTAGAGAGATGCACTACCCACCAGGATAACCGTTCACGTTTTAATAATGCTGAATGAGCCTTCCTTGACAATTTCACATATGCTCGGGACTGATGACACAACGACACAGAACATTTGTTTCATGATGACACCTCCCCGGAATTCCTTTGTATCGATTGGTCTTCCTTACCTGCAACCCTGGCAACCAGTGATGTGCTTCCTTCCCTTGTAGAATTACATATAAAAGGACACAAGTGGTATGTACTCGTTTGTTATAGGCCCAGGCCTATGACTGTGAGCTTTGCCTATGCTGTGTACATTACTGGTTAGAGTGTCTGTATTGCCAGGTGATGCTCCATTTTATGAACATATCATAATTTGTTGAGTCACATACTGTTGAATACTTAGAGGCCATTAAAATGAAGGTGTTGTAAACATGAAAAAAATATTCCATGTGCACATTTTTATTTCTCTTGGGTAAAGAGAATTGCTAAGTAACAAAATAAGTTGTGTCATGTAACGTGTCAGCACCGCTTCCCACCCTCACCTCCCTTTACTAGGGGGCAAACCTGGTGCTTCACACACGCTAGGGAACTGTTCAAAACTGAGCTAGCTGTATCTCCGGCAAGTCTGTTTTCACTTTATAAAAATGCCAAACCATTTTCTAAAGTAACTGTAGTATTTAAAAATCCCACTAACAATATGTTACACTTGCTCTGTACCCTCAAAAAGCTTATTTTGGGGGCTGGAGAGATGGCTCAGAGGTTAAGAGCACTGGCTGCTCTTGCAGAGGTCTTGAGTTTGATTTGATTCCCAGCACTCACATGGCAGCTAACAACTGTCCGTAAGTCCAGTTCCTGGGGCTCCAACGCCCTCTTCTGACCTTCTTGGGCACTGCATGACACAGGTGCACTTAGATGAATGCAAGCAATACACTCAAACACATAAAGTAAAAATAATATAAATTAAAAAAATTTTTTTAATCTTTTTGAGACAGGGTCTCCCTGTAGCCCCAGCTGGCCTGGATTTGCTATGGAGACCAAACTGGCCTCGAACTCACAGAGATCCACCTGCCTCTGCCTCCCCAGTCCTGGGATTAAAGGCGTGTGCCACTACCCCCAGCCAAAATAAAATATTTTTTAAAAAGCTTATTTTGCCTTCCTAGCTTTACACGCTATGATGGATGGATACTAGGACCTAAACGTGAGGCCGAGTTTACACCTATGGTGGATGCGTACTAGGACCTAAACGTGAGGCCGAGTTTACACCTATGGCGGATGCATACTAGGACCTAAACGTGAGGCCGAGTTTACACCTATGATGGACGCGTACTAGGACCTAAACATGAGGCTGTTTACACCTATGGTGGATGCATACTAGGACCTAAACGTGAGGCCGAGTTTACACCCATGGTGGATGCGTACTAGGACCTAAACGTGAGGCCGAGTTTACACCTATGGTGGATGCGTACTAGGACCTAAACGTGAGGCCGAGTTTACACCTATGGTGGATGCGTACTAGGACCTAAACGTGAGGCCGAGTTTACACCTATGATGGATGCGTACTAGGACCTAAACGTGAGGCCGAGTTTACACCTATGATGGATGCGTACTAGGACCTAAACGTGAGGCCGAGTTTACACCTATGATGGATGCGTACTAGGACCTAAACGTGAGGCCGAGTTTACACCTATGATGGATGCGTACTAGGACCTAAACGTGAGGCCGAGTTTACACCTATGATGGATGCGTACTAGGACCTAAACGTGAGGCCGAGTTTACACCTATGATGGATGCGTACTAGGACCTAAACGTGAGGCCGAGTTTACACCTATGATGGATGCGTACTAGGACCTAAACGTGAGGCCGAGTTTACACCTATGATGGATGCGTACTAGGACCTAAACGTGAGGCCGAGTTTACACCTATGATGGATGCGTACTAGGACCTAAACGTGAGGCCGAGTTTACACCTATGATGGATGCGTACTAGGACCTAAACGTGAGGCCGAGTTTACACCTATGATGGATGCGTACTAGGACCTAAACGTGAGGCCGAGTTTACACCTATGATGGATGCGTACTAGGACCTAAACGTGAGGCCGAGTTTACACCTATGATGGATGCGTACTAGGACCTAAACGTGAGGCCGAGTTTACACCTATGATGGATGCGTACTAGGACCTAAACGTGAGGCCGAGTTTACACCTATGATGGATGCGTACTAGGACCTAAACGTGAGGCCGAGTTTACACCTATGATGGATGCGTACTAGGACCTAAACGTGAGGCCGAGTTTACACCTATGATGGATGCGTACTAGGACCTAAACGTGAGGCCGAGTTTACACCTATGGTGGATGCGTACTAGGACCTAAACGTGAGGCCGAGTTTACACCTATGGTGGATGCGTACTAGGACCTAAACGTGAGGCCGAGTTTACACCTATGGTGGATGCGTACTAGGACCTAAACGTGAGGCCGAGTTTACACCTATGGTGGATGCGTACTAGGACCTAAACGTGAGGCCGAGTTTACACCTATGGTGGATGCGTACTAGGACCTAAACGTGAGGCCGAGTTTACACCTATGATGGATGCGTACTAGGACCTAAACGTGAGGCCGAGTTTACACCTATGGTGGATGCGTACTAGGACCTGAACGTGAGGCTGTTTACACCTATGGTGGATGCGTACTAGGACCTGAACATGAGGCCGAGTTTACACCTATGGTGGATGCGTACTAGGACCTGAACATGAGGCCGTTTACACCTATGGTGGATGCGTACTAGGACCTGAACATGAGGCTGAGTTGCCGCAGTGAGTGCTTGCTGGCTGTGGGAACCTTCTGAGAGGTTTTGTTTAAACCTTTTTGTCCATTTGGAAGACTGGGTTGTTTGTGTTCCTGTAATTTAGTTTCATTTCTTTTTTAAAAAAACATTACGTGTATGTCTGTGAATCTGAGTGTGGGTGGGTGAGACAAGGGTAGGTGCCTGCAGAGGCCAGAAGAGGGCCTCTGGCACCTGAGTTTCAGATGATTGTAGGCCAACAGACATGGGTGCTGGGAACTGAACTCGGGTCCTCTGCAAGAGCAGTATGTGCTCTGCACCCCTGAGCCATTTCTCTGTCAGAAGCTTCATGCCTTGCCTTACACGGGAGGCTTGAGTTCCCGTGTTTTGTACGGTCTTCAGTCATGTGTCTCACCCACATTTCCCCTTGGTTTGGCTTGTTTTCCTCCTTAGTTAATGGTGACTTTCTCAGAGCAGAAGTTTTTAGGAAACCTAACTTTTCAATTTTTCTACAGTTTATTTTCTATTCCATTAGAAAAAAAATCTTTGCCAAGCCAGATGCCATGAGGTTTTCTCCTAGAATATTACAGCATTGGTTTTCACGTGCAAGTTGATTCTTGTGCAAGAGGGTTGAGGTGCGGTTTGGGGGAGACGGATATGCAGTTGTTCTAGATCACTGATTGATAGAACTCCCTCTTTCCATTGAATTTCATTTCTGAATTTGCTGAGAACTGATTGACCATGTGTAGTCTATCCCTTCCCGTGACCGACACTGACTTAAATGTTGGTGTTTGTCTTCATCTTGATGAATGTCCTGTAAGTCTTCCAAATTTGATCCCTAAAAATGGTTTGGATTATCCTAGGTGTTGTGGGAACTTTTCCTAGGGGGAAGTGAACAAACGTCTAGTCACTCGACATGGGGAATCAAGGACAGACCAAAGTGAAGGATTCCGTCAAAGTCCAATTTGGTGAACCAGTGAGTTTACTGGACTTGTTGACAGAACACTAATGAGAAGTTACTTACAGGAGCTTGGGTGACCCCAGAACTGCCACCACTACCAAGAAGGGTCACTTCAGCACAGACAGCTGCCTCCCCAGAGCTGCACAGATGGAGTCTCCATCCCTTAGCTTTCCCCAGTCTCTATCTGCTAGCGCCTCCCACAGCCACAAGGCCAGGTGCAGCTGGGGCAGAAGAATGACAGACAGCTGGGGTGGGGGGCGTGGCTGGAATCTCCGGCAAGGGCCTCATGGACTTCCCAAGCCCCTTCTTCCACGAGGGAACATCCACAGACCTGAATTTGAGGGTCTCCTGAAAACAGTCACGGCTGCTCCACTGACAATGGTACGATAGGTCTTTGCTTTTCCGTATGTTGCGTAATTAGTTTGTTTGTTTTTTTAAAGGGACAGCAGAGAGTTGACTGGATCGAGTCACTAGTTACTGGAAGGGGTTGGCAGGACAGTGTCATGACTCTCCAGGTGACAGACACCTCTTCATCCATTAGGTCTATCAATAGTGTAGTGCATAGGTTCTAGTGGATTTTATTAAATTTATCCTTAAGTATCTCATGTTGTAGACGTTGCTCTAGCATTTTTTAAAGCTTTAGTAATGTTTATTGCTAGTATGTAGCAATGCATTTGCTTTTTTGTTTTTACAAGTAACCGTCAACCCTGCTAAATTTGCCTAGGCTCCTTAGATTTCTCTGGGTATTCCCGAGTTTTCTGTGTAGATTTAGTCGAGGCTTTGGTGCCTCCTTTCTGGGACTTGTCTCTGTTTCCTTTGTCATATACAGTGTTAACAGGACCAGGGAGGGTAGCTGCACCTTGTTCCCGTTTGTGGGTGGGAAACACTTTCTTCTGCTCTTCTCTGTGAATACTGTAGGTTTAATTAGGTTGGTGAATCTTCCTTCTATTCCTGGTTTTTATTTATTTTATTTTATTTTTTATTTCTTTATTTTATTTTTATTTTATTTTATACTTTGTTTTATTATTTTATTTTATTTTATTTCTCACTATGTAACCCTGGCTGGCCTGGAACTCACTGTGTAGACCAGGCCTGCTTCTGCCTCCTGAGTGCTGGGATTAAAGGCATGCACCATCATACCCAGTTATTCCTGGTTTTTAAAATTTTTTTTTAAATCATGACTATATGTTGTTTTCATTATTATTATTAACGCTATTATTATTACTACCACTACTTTTGGAAAACAGAGTATCATGTAGCCCACGCTGGCCTACAACATGATTTGTAGTCAAGGATGACTTTGAATTTCTGACCCTGCAGGTGCTGCTGGGGTTACAGACATGCACACTATGGCTGGCTCCTGAATTTTCTCAGTGGCTTTCTATACCCACTGAGATGCTTGTAGCCTTTTCCTTTTATCTTGATGGTATGGATATGATGAGTTTGCTCATTTGATGTCTGAAAAATAAAACAACCTTGCTACCGTGAGATAAACAACCTTAGACACGGGTTTATATGTTGCAGTATTTGATTTGCTAGTATAAAGATTTTGGCATCTATGGCAGTGAGGGAGGTTGTTTATTTCATATACCGTCTTTTCTCCTGACTTGGGAATTCCCGTGTCATTTGGTGGCTGGCGAAGGACTTTTCTCTTCCTCTACGTTCCTGGGAAAGTTTGTGTTTTACTTTGGATCACTGACCGGCATGTTACGTGCTTTCTTCCCAATGCTTTGCGGTAATCCTGTTTATTCCTCTCTACACAACGTCTTTTATCTCTGACTGCTTTTAAGATTTCTCACCTGCTCTTTCACAATCTGTATTGTACTTTCTATCATTCCCCTTGTGTGTGTTTGGAACTTGAGTGTCTTTAAATTGAGGGGGAAAACCCAAACACCTGTTATCTACCCCTCCCCACCAACCTGGAGTTCCAAAGTTGCTTACTGTTATCTTACAGATCACTGATGCATTGCCTTTTTTTTGGTCTTTTTGAGACAGGGTCTCCCTGTAGCCCCAACTGTCCTGGAACTTACTATGTAGACCAGGCTGGCCTTGAACTCATGGAGATCCACCTGTCTCTGCCTCCCGAGTGCTGGGATTAAAGGTGTGCACCACCACGCCCCGCCACATTGCCTTTTTAAAAATAGATTTCTTTTTATTTTTAAATATGTGTGAGTGTATCTCTGTGTAGGTACGTGCACATGAATGCAGGTGCCCTTTGAGACCAGAAAAGGGCATCAGATCCCCTGGAACTGGAGTTACAGGTGGTTGTGAGCTGTCCAACGTGAGTGCTTGGAACCAAACTTGGGTCCTCTGGAAGAGCAGTGCACACTCTTCCCTGAGCCCCCATCTCTGCAGCCCCTGCCCTGCCCCCCAAACATGACCTTCATTCACTCATTCAGTTTACAAGTGCCAATGGACTCTTCTTTTTTTAATTTTATTTATTATTTTCATTTTACGTGTCTGAGTGTATTGCCTGCGTGTGTATAAGTGCACCCATGTCATGCAATGCCCACAGAGGTCAGAAGAGGGCATTGGGTCCCCTGGACCTGGAGTTTTGGTGCTTGTTAGCTGCCATGTGGGTGCTGGGAATCGAACCCAGGTCCTCCTCTGCAAGAGCAGCCAGTGCTTTTCACCACTGGGCCATCTCTCCAGCCCCTCAATGGACTCTTCTTATAGGAGTTGCTCCGTCTTCCCCACTTATGGAACTGTTTACTTGTATTAATGTGACTGACATAAATGCTGGGTATTTGGTTTTGTCCTGGGTTTTGGTCCCGCACCACTGTTACTTTGACTTGACTCCCTCCAGCTCTGGTCCCTGGGAGGCTTTTGCTTTGGTTTCTCCCTTGCCAGAAGCCCCTTGTGGTTTTTCTTTCACATTTCTGGCACCACGAAGTGTTGCAGTTGCCCTGCTCCAGCCTATAGTCAAGGCCATTCATCCCCGACCCTGAACTGCTTTCATGTGGAAACTAGACGGGGTATCCCAACTCCTGGGGCATCTTAGCCACAGCAATGAAGCATGCATCTGTACTGACCCACTGCCTGGACTGGAATATGTCCTGCCAAACTCACACAGGTGTTTAATTCACATTTTATGTTGATAATATTAAGAGGGTGGACAATTAATCCCTGTCTGGTGTTTAGAGGTGGAGTCTTTAAGATGTGCTTTGATTGAGTCACTAATTAGATTGGCTACTGGGGGGGGGTTGGGAGGTGATTAGATTAGGTCATTGAATCTTCCTGTTTATAAGGGAGACCAGATGGACACATTATCCACACACTCCCACCTTAATATGGTGGTGGGGATTGGGCTATGCTTATCAGAGCCTCAGCAATGCAATTCGGACCTTGATCCTCCAGAAGAGCCTTTATAAAGTGCCTTGCCTCAGGTATTTCATTATATTAACAGAAAGATCACAGACACACCTGTGTTTATGCAGCTACCTAGTTTCACTTCTGCTGCTGTGATAAAATTCCCTGGCAAAAAGCAGCTAAGGTGAGAAAAGAGTTGGTCTGGGATTATAGTTCCAGGTTCGGTCCACCACTGGGGGAGGCTCAGTGGCTGGAGCTTGATGCAGCTGGCCACATCACATCCTCAGTTGAGACTACACAGAGACGACTGCATGCGGGCTCCCTTGCATGTTTGGGCTCAGCTTGATTGCCCTCTCTACAGGTCCGGAACCCCTGCCTAAAGGTGCTCCCTCAGTGGATCGGGTCTTCCAATGTCAGTGATTAAGACAAGCCTTCCAGACGTGCCCGGCAGTCCCTGAGATTCACTTCCCAACTGGTTCTAAGTCGTGTCGGGCTGACAGTTAAAGATAACATATCTGTTAATTTCTGTAGATACACATACATAAAAACATATATGTATTAACGTAAGCATGCATCAATACCTACATCTCAGATTCAAATTCATCCTTTTTAGATTTTTTTTATTTATTTTTATTTTTTTAAATTTATGTGTTTTGTATGTGCATGTGTACCTGCCACATGTGTGTGGCTACCTGTAAAGGCCAGAAGAGGGCAGGCAGCCCGAGTTACCGGCAGTTGTGAGCTGGCCAATGTGGGTGCTGAGAACCGAAATTGGGTCTTCTGGAAGAGCAGCAAGTGCTCTTAACCACGGAAGTCATCTTTCCAGGCGTCCCCTCCTCCCTCCAGATTTTCTCTGACTCTGGTAACTGGCTCTTATTATCTGCAGTGTAATTGCTTATTTGCTCAGCCTTAGCACATACACAAAGTGCTCTCTGAATCACTTGCCTGTACTGTGGGAAAGTGACCAACTCCAGGGCTGGGAAGACAACTCAGTGAAGTACTTGACTGTCAAACATGGGGATCTGGGCTTGATTTTTAGAATCTGTTTCCTGTTGCTGTGATAAAACACTCAGATCAAAAACATCTTGGAGAAGAAAGGGTTTATTTGACTTATACTTCCAGGTCACAGTCCGTCACTGATGAAAGTCAGGACGGGAACTCACTAAGGAGGTAGGAACCGTGGAGGAATGCTGCTTATGGGCTCTCTCTTTGGTTCATGCTCAGCTACCTTTCTTTATTATTATTATTATTTTTATTTTATGTGTATGAGTGTATTGCCTGCCTGTAGGTAAGTGTACCCCTGTCATGCAATGCCCGTGGAGGACAGAAGAGGCTGTCAGATCCCCTGGGATTGGAGTTACAGACAGTTGTTAGCTGCCATGTGGGTGCTGGGATTCGAACCCGGGTCTTCTGCAAGAACAGTGTTCTTACCGTTACCTTACTTATACAGCTCAGGCCCACATAGGGAAAGTGCTGCCCACAGTGAGCTGAGCCCTCCCACATCAATCATCAATCAAGACAATGTCCCACAGACACACCCACAGGCCCATCTGATCTGGGAAACTCCTCAGCTGAGGTTCCCTCCTCCCAGGTGACTCTAGTTTGTGTCAGGTTGACAGTAAAAACTAAGCACTATGCCACATTAAAAAGCAAACAAACCGCAACTGGAGAGATGGTTCGGCGGTTAAGAGTACTGGCTGCTCTCGCACAGGACCTGGGTTCGATTGCTGGCACCCACCTGGTGGCTAATAACTGTCCGTAACTCCAGTTCCAGGGGAGCTGATGCCCTCTTCTGACCTCTGTGGGCATTGCATGACACGGGTGCACTTACATACACGCAGGCCATACACTCAAACAAACCAGAGCATGGTGGCATATGCTTGTAATTTCAGCACTAGGGAGGCAGTGACAGGCAGACCCCTGAGCCCAGTGGCCAGTCAGCCTAACCTACTTGGGGAGGCCCAGGCCAGTGAGAGACCCTCTCAAAACTACAAGGTACACAGGACCTGAGGAATGACACCTGAGGTTGATCTCTGACCTGTACACATACATGTATATGTATGTACCCACATGAACATGCACATAAACATGCACAAAATTACCAACTGCAGTGTTACATAAAGTTCTTTTCATCTTTCAACTTCACATGCCAATCCATACAGTTTTCAACGTTCTGTAGCTCAGCCCCTCCTCTCCAATCTTTTGGACATGGTGTGTCAGACATGTCTCATAGTTTGATTCATGCATTGCAGTTTGCATATCATCACGTTCTCCAGTATCCTAGTTGCCATTTTAAACTTTGCACGGAGTAAAGTTCACTCTGTGATGTCTAGTTAGAAGGATCCCTTCCCCCAGTACAGAGGATTGAATCCAGGGCCTCACGCTGGCTAATTCAGAGTTCTACTGATGAGTTATGTCCCCGGCCCTTGTATAGTTACACAGCTTTGAAAAATCAGTCAGGGACCGGTTCCATGATGCTCCCTGAATAGGCTCATCACCCTCAATTTCCCCTGTGTGCCGGCCCTTTATGACCTCACCTCTGGCAACCTCTGACTGATTTTCCATTTCTGTAGTTTTGCCTTTTCCAGAACAAAAATGAAAACTATACAATATGTAGCCTTCTAGGTGCGTAGTGAAATGCATTTAAAATTTATCCACGTTGCTGCGTGAATAAAGAGATCCTTCATTTTATTCCTGAGTTGTATTCCATTATGAGTACATCAACTTTTTTACCCAACCACGGGAGGACGCTTATCACTTCTGACCAAGGTAAAGCTGTCATAAGCACTCACAGGCACACTATAAACATTCCCACAGGTTCTTCTGTGAACAGTGTTCAGTTCACTTGGGAAAACATACCTCGGAGTGGCATTGCTGGCTTCTGCAATCAATGTACCTTTAAAAGTTTATTGCTGGGAATGGTGGTACACCCATCCTAGTAGATCTTTGTGAGTTTGAGGCCAGCCTGGTCTACACAGCCAGTTCCAGTTCAGCCAGGGCTATGTAGTGAGACAACAAGAAAACCCAACATGTTTTTATTTATTTACTTAGGGCATGCATGTGCGTGCACCACAGAGGTATGTGGGGATCAGAGGACAACTTGCGCTAGGCAGTTCTCTTCTATGTAGGTTCTGAGGGTCGAACTCAGGTTGTCAGGCTTAGTGCCTAGCCGACTGAGCCCTCTCAACAGCCTGATAAACACACTTTTACCTTTATAAGAAAGAGCCGCACTTTCCCAAAGTGGCTGCATGCACTTTTCACTGTTACCAGCAATTTAAAGGGGGATTTATTTTGGCTCAGTTTCCAGGGGTGTTGTCCCTCCTGGTGGGGAAAGAGTGTGGTGTAGAAGTGGTTCTTTCAGTGTGGTGGGAGTTTGCTGCACATCTTACTTATGTCTTAGCAGATCAGGAAGCAGAGATGGGGCTGAACCAGGGCTGGGCTACAACCATCAAAGGCCTTCCCTAGCGACCTACTTCTGTAAGGTTTCACCTCTGAGGACTCCACAGCCACTCAAAATAACACCAGAAGACGGGGTTCAGGTCCCAAACACATGAGCATATGGGGCATGTGTCACACTCAAACCAGAGCATCGGTTACTCTGCATATGGAAGTTTCCAGATTCCTCTATTAGTAACCTGTATGTGCAACGTGGGCTGGCTTGCTAGAAGTTATTTCCTGTGTCCACTCTTTCCCTGGACTTTGCCTTCTTCCCATTACATTCCTGACAGAGTCAGCCTCTCAGACTCCAAGCTGAATCTGTCAGTTATTTTCACCAAGTCTTTTCCATTTAAAATTTTTATTTTAATTTCGTATGAGTGTTTTACTACATGTATTTCAGTGTACCACATACATGCACTACCCAAAAATGCCAGAGACGGGCACTTAGGTTCTCCTGGAACTGAAGTTTCAGACAGTTGTTAACAGCCATGTGGGTGCTGGGAACCAAACCTGGGTCCTCTGCAAGAGCAGCCAGTGCTCTTAACTGCCGAGTCGTCTCTCCAGCCCCCACCCCTTTTCTCCATTTTTTGAGACAAGGTTTAAATATGAAGTCCTAGTGATCCTGGAACTTCCTATATAATCCGGCTGGTCTTGTGCCTGCAGCAATACTGCCTCTGTCCTCAAGTGCTGGGATTACAGGTGTGTGCCACCATGTCCGGCCTTTATTTTTACCTTTAATTATGTGTGTATGGTGCAGGTGCCCAGAGTCCAAAAGAGGATGTCAGATCTCCTGGAGCTGGAGTTACAAGAGTTGTGAGCCATCTGACGGGGGTGCTGGGAGTCAAATTTGTAAGAGCAACACGTGCTCTTAACCGCTGACCCATCTTTCCAGCTGCATAGTCTACTTCTTCACTAATACTTCTGGGCTGGATGCATGACTGTTCGTTTTGCTTTCAGTGTTGAATCTGTCTTCTTCCCCTTAATGAATATTGGACTTCCTGGTACTCCTGCTTCAGCCCTGGTGCTGGGCTAGAACATCTCTGCTTTCTTCCTCGGGTGGAGACTTCATTTCTGTGCTCCTCTGGAGTGGAGCAGGTTGTCGTCACCGCCCTATGGTTCCAATTCTCCTTTTCCCCGTGACAACTCAGGTTGGCGAGTGAGATGTGTGTGGATGGACTTTCCCAAGTTGTAGCTGTTCCTTGTCAGCCGTGATGGAGTGTCCCAGGATTCTCCCTACTTTTCCTGAGTACATGGTACAGTTCACGCAGAAAGCTATGTCTAGTCTATGGCCAAGGGGTCCAAACTCACCCTAGTTCACATGTGGCGTTTACAAGTTCATTAAACATTGTAGTTGAATCTTATATCCAGTTTCTATGGCATCATCTATGTCTGCTCCAGGCAACTGAAAACTCTAAAGTTTAACCCTTTACAGGTGTCTGTCCCACCCCGGATTTCCAGTCCTGGTTGAAACCACGGGAGCAATGCTCTTCTGAGTGCTATACATCTCTGAGACTGAACTGGTTTGTCGGGCCTGGTGGTAAGTGCCTTACTTGCTGAGCCATCTTGAGGGCATGTGGTTGCATTTAATAGCTTCCTTTTATTTCAAGTTCCCACACGTTTCTAAGTATGGATCTTTTTATTTTGCTATCACACTTCCTGTATGTATCTATGGATTGCGTCTCATGTCTGTTCTAAAACATCTTTTTATTTTATTTTAAAAATACTTTATCATTATTTTAATATTTTGTTATTTTATGTGTATAGTGCGTTGTCTGCATGTCCACCCATGTTGTGCAATGCCCACAGAGGTCAGAAAAGGGTGTCAGAAACTCTGGAACTGGCATTATGGACAGTTGTCAGCCATCATGAGGGTGCTGGGAATTGAACCCAGGTCCTCTGCAAGAACAGCCAGTGCTCTCAACTGCTGAGCCACCTCTCCAGCCCCTTATTTATTATTTTTATTTTATGTGTATTAGTGTATTGTCTGTGTATTAATTACTTTTCTGTTGCTGTGATAGAAACATCATGACCAAGGAAACTTATAGAAGGAAGAGTTTATCTGAGCTTATGGTTCCAAAGGGGCAAGAGTCCATCATGGCAGGGAGGCATGGCGGCAGAGGTGGCTGAAGGAGGAGCAGAAGCTAAGTGTTCACATCTTCCAGTAGGCACAAGAAGCAAGAGAGTGACTGGAGATCCAGCAAGGGTTAAGAACTCTCTAGGCCCACCTCCAGTGAAGTGATTCCTACAGTATGGCCACACCTTTAAGACCTCCCAAAATAGCGCCACCAACTGGGGACAAAAATGTTCGAATACTTGGAGCCTATAAGGGACCCATGCTGGGTGGCTCACAACTGCCTGTGACTCCAGCTCCAGGTGGTCTGAAGTCATCTTCTGACCTCCATGGGTACCCACACACACATGGAATATACACACACACTCACAGGTAAAAATAAAATCTTAAAACAGCAGAAATTTATTTCTGACAGTTTGGAGAAAGTGCTAGCAGGTTTACAATGTGGTCATAGCTGGGGAGGGAAAAAGGGCTCTTTCGGGGCTATTTTATAAGATCATTATTCTCATTCATCAAGGCCCTGTCCTTGTGATTTAATAAACTACCAACAGATCCATCTCCAAGTACATCAAGTTGGGGTTAAATTTCAAGACACAAATTTTGTGGGACACCCATTTGGTCTAGAGCATGTGTTTGGCATTCTTTTTTAAAAAATATTTTATTTATTTTTTAATTTTCTGTGTATGAATGCATGTGTGTAAGTGCACCAGTGTTGTGCAGTGCCCATGGAGGTCAGAAGAGGGCATGGGATCTCCTGGAACTGGAGTTATGGATGGTTCTTAGTGGCCATGTGGGTGCTGGGATTTGAACCTGGGTCCTCTGCAAGAGCAGCCAGTGCTCTTAACTGCTGAGCCATCTCTCCAGCCCTGTTTGACAATCTTTTTTCTTTTAATTTTTTTAAATGTGTATGTGTGTATTGCCTGCATGTAGGTAAGTGCAAACCACAGAGGACAGAAGGAGCTGTCCGATTGCCTGGAACTGGAGTTACAGACAGTTGTTAGCTGCCACGTGGGTGCTGGGATTCAAACCCCAGTCTTCTGCAAGGACAATCAGTGTTCTTAACCACTGAGCCATCTCTCCAGCCCTATTTGACATTTTTTCCTATCTAGCCCTTAAAAAAAAAAAACAAACTCGTGTTTTTCATTTTTTTCTTGTTTTTATTTTATGTGTATGTGTGTATTGCCTGCATGTAGGTAAGTGCACCACACGTGTGTGCTATGTGTGCAGGTGCCTAAGGAGGTCAGAATAGAGCTTGGATTCCCTGGAGCTAGGGTTATGGGTGGTTCTGAGCTGCCTGACATGGGTGCTGGGAACCGAACTCAGGTCCTCAGCAAGAGCTGAAAGCGCCTTTAACTGCTGAGTCATCTTTCTAGTCCCCATATCTACCCCAATTCCCAAATCCTTTTAACTGTGTAACCTTCCCTCTGGTTTTTTATTTCAGCAATTACATTTGTGCACACGTGTGCAAAGGCTTGTATGAATGCGGAGGCCAGAAGTGAAGCTGGGTGCCAGCCCTCAGGTGCCACCCATCTTGTTTTTGAGACAATGTCTTTCATGGCTTGGAGTTCACCAAATAGGCTGTCCAGTGACTCCCAGGTCCTCATGTTCCCCTGTCCTCACGGCTGGGATCACAAGCCCGCACCGCCAACCGAGCCATCTCCTAGCCAAGAATTACGCTTTAAAACAATGTACTATTTTTAGCACTCTTATTATGAAGCAATAAGCTTACAGAAAAGTAAGTTTAATGCTGAGTAAAATTAAGACTACTTTTCAGAGCTAACAGGACACGTTAGCACATGTTGCTGATTAGATGCCCATCACCACCGTTATGCACTTTCTGCAAAAGCATTCTTCCTGTGTTATCAATCAAAATCAGGAAATTCACTCTGTCACAGGCCAAGTGTCCACTCCTCAAGCCCACTTTCACACGTTGTCCCAGGAATGCACCTCGCTCTGGGAGATCCACTTCAGGCCCCGGGCCTAGCTCAGCTGTTACGACTAGAGCCCTATCTCACCTCAAGTCTTGACCTTGCTGTTTGCTGCTGATTTTGAAGATTAGAGTCAATTACTACTGTGCAGAACACCTCTCAATCTGAGTTTGTCCTGGTCTCTTCAAGATAGACTTAGGTAGAAATCTTTGACAAGATTATCACAAAGGGGAACAGCTCCCTTTACTGCAGTCTGTTGGGTGCACACAATTTTTATCAATTCCTGACTGAAAAGTTTAATCAATTAAGGTGATGTTTTCTGGTTTTCATTTTTTTCTTTATTGTTTTTATTTTATGTGTATTCATGTATTGCCTGCATTCAGTAAGTGCACCTGTGTCATGCGATGCCCACGGAGGTCAGAAGAGGCTGCCAGATCCCCTGGGACTGGAGTTACAGACAGTTGTTAGCTGCCATGTGGGTGCTGGGATTCAAACCAGGGTCTTCTGCAATAACAACCAGTGTTCTTAACTGCGAAGCAATCTCTCCAGCCCCGTTTTTTTCTATTGGAAATTATTTTCATAAAAGCCTCGTTATGCTTTTCTGTGTGTAGTACCAAAGACTGGAACCCAGGGCCTCAAAGGTACGACACAGGCGTCTACTGCTGGGGTAGACCTATTCTTTCATTTATATTTGTTTAGACATGTTTTTCGGTTTCATTCAGTGTTTCAACTCATTCAATGAAATGTTCACTGCCCTTACCCCATCCAAAGCTCATCGAATCTCTGATGTAGCCAGTGGAGCCCATTAAATCTCATTTCTACGTCCTTCTGACATAGCTCAATCACTATTCCAGAGCCTCCTTTGTTTTTGGAAGAAACAATATGCCCATTCAATACTCTTTATGCTTTCCCTCTGAAAACAGTCATTTTTCTAAGGAGTGCAGGCTCCTTTTGGAGATGTGGGTGCAGGTATGCTTACTGCTCTTGGGCAGTTCCACTGTTGTGGGAGATAGAGGTAGGAAACACACAGACAGCCTTACATACTGACCATCTTCCATGAAGGCACTCAGGTACTTAGTGAGAGTGACCTAGGTCATTCCTGACCTAGAAACTCCTGATTCAGAAGAATCAGCATCTGTCACAATAGGCCATATTTGAATTCTCACACTGAGTTATAACCTCAGCTAGGAGAGCATAGAGGTGGGGATCCCTACTGGGGGTTTGAGATTGCTTAGTGCTCAGTCACTTAGTTTGACACCTGAGCAGACAATGCACCTTCCTCAGGTTTCAAGTTGGAGTTGCCCCAGTGAGATACTTGGTTAGATAAGGAAAGGAGTTATTAAACCTCCACTTAACAGTAATAGTCTCCAAACACTGGGTGTTGATCCCTCAAAGTTTGTATAGAGGATGGATGCCCGAGTAAAAAGAGTTAAAGAGATTCTTGTCCCAGAGAATTTCAGTTTTAGGTGGCTTATAATTGAGATATAAATCTTTCCTCAGATCTCATATGGCTATAAATTATTTATGAGATCATTTCATCACTCTGAAATTGTTCTCAAGCATCCTGAAAAACACTGGCGTTGAGCATTCCATCCAGCACAGTGCAAAAATTAATGAAAGGTGACAGGGAATTCAAGCCGCTTAAATACGAGTTTATTAAAGGTGCTTTCCAAACGAGACCAGGTTACCTAATGACGCTCCTGGCAAGGCTTATTTTTATTTTATTGGACAATGCCGTCATGAATTAAAGGACATATTTGAAAGAAACTGTTTCTTAGGTAAATTTCCTTACACATCAGTGCTTGTCTTCTCCACTCATGATGACACACGTGAACCGCACAAAAGCTCAATTTCGCGGCCCCGCGTCTTCCCGCCGGCTCAGCGCGCTCAGGGCCCGCGCCCCCTTCCCGGGTCGGAGCGCGTCCCCGGGTATCCCAGCGCGCACGCGCAGACGATGCCCCACCCAGCCGAGTCCGCGCCGTTTTGGCCGCGCCTCCGTCTCACTGCGACGGCGTCGTAAAGCACGGCCGCGCCGACCGCTGCAAGGCGCCTCACGACAGCCCCGGGCTCGACTTACGGTGCACGCCACCCCCGCGCTCGCGGGGTGCCTGGGAGCTCGGCCGGGCGCCAGCCGTGTTCGCGCGCCGCCGGGCCTGGGGACAGCCGGGCTGCTCCGACCTCGC
>NW_008350120.1:4586216-4597762 GCF_000622305.1 Nannospalax galili
GGAGAGCGCCGCGGGCCCTGCCGCCTTTGTGTGGGACCTCTGGGTCTCGGCGCCGCCCCGGGCCCGCGAGCGCGCGTCCCGGAGGAGCGTTAGGCCTCGGCGGCGCCGCGAGATCGCGCCGGACCGGGCCGGGCCACCGGGGTCCACCCTGCAGGAGGGTGCGCCGGGGCCGGGCTGGAGTCCCGCAGAGGCTCCGGGGTTTCCAAGGAAATGCCGGTGTCTGGCTGTCAGCGTAGACGGGGCACAAAGGCTCGGCCGCAGGATGCTTGCGTTGCGTAGTTTGGCTATGCGAGCTTCCACGGTGTAGACAGACTAGGCAGCGCTTTTAACACTGGCATCGTGATGAGAACGAGTATTTTAAAGTGAGGTGTGGACGATTCTTTTCAGAACTTGGGCAAAAGAAGCCGCGGTGAAGTGTACGCAGCACAAGCATCTGCCGCTAACTGGTCCAGTCCGTCGAAACCCTCTATTCTGCGCAGCCCAGAGGCGTGTAGTGATGTTTGCAGAAGGGCGGGCGCGGTGCGAGCCGTGCTGCCTAGGAAGTCCCCCCCCCCCCCCCATAGCAGATAATAAACCGTCCCTGTGAGCCGGCTTGCGGGGTGGGGCTTCTGGCAGGATGGTTGGGGGATAGCACAAGGTGATTTTCTTTGCTTCCCGAATCTGAGGCTTTCTAGTTGAAAATTTAAATATGATTTATCCACATTAGTTGGTTACTTTGGAAGTCAAAATGACGTATTTTGTGTGAGTCTCAGGGATCATGTTTCAAGGAAAGAAAAAGAAAAAAACTGGGCCAAGCTGATTTTATAGTGAGAAGATGGTCGTATTTGCATTTTCCATTTGTTTTTTAACTAGTGTGCAGTTGGGCATGTGAAGACACGCTGATGGCTGAGGGTGTCTGTGCTTGAGTATTTTAAGTTTCTCATTTTTGCTTTCTTAAACAGTAAATCCAGTGAATATAACCTGTAGAGAACAAGATTTGGGGCTTTAGAATAATTGTCTGCCCAGTAAGTTTGAAGATTACTGTCGGAGTGGGCGAAGTAGGCTTTACGTTTGGGAATTTTTCTTACATTTTGTGCCAATCTTCACGTTGATCTTAGGCTCAGTCCAAATTTCTTGCCAAGGTTCCCAGGTTCTGTCGTTTGGTCCCTGGTACCTCACTAGCATGCACAGGTCTCCAGCCCTTGCTTGAGCGGCTCCTCCGTTGTACTGCCCTGTTCCTGCCCTCCTGTAGGGCAGCCTACTGACTGAGCAGGTTCAGGTGTCTGAGGAAGGCTGTCGAGGCTGGAATTGTGGTCCCCTGTCCGTGCCCGCCACTGTTCTGTAGTACCTTTGTTTTCGTGTGAGTCAGTGATTTCCCTTTTTAGAAAACTATTCTATTTTTATTTTATATTTGTGTTTTTGCCTGCATGTATGTAGATGCACCTTTGTCATGCAATGCCCATGGAGGCCAGAAGAGGGTGTCAGATCCCTTGGAACCGGAGTTACAGTTGTTAGCCACTGTGTGGGTGCGGGGAACTGAACCCCGGTCCTCTACAGAAGCAGCCAGTGCTCTTAACCACTGAGCCATCTATCTCTCCAGCCCCCCCCCTTTTGAAAGAATTTTATTTGTCCTGAGTAGTCTGTAAGACCCATGAGGACAGGTATGCCTGTTGGCATTGCTGTGCACCCAAGTTCCTGCCCTTAGACTGTGTTGAACAAATATTTGACAGATGAGATCATATTTGAAGCCTTTTCTTGATAAACCAGACAAAAAAACTGTCCTAAATTTTGGCCCATCAGTTCCATAGTGCTTACCTGTATAATTGACTAAATCATACAAAATTGGAAATATTTACATTGTTGGCAATACTGTCTATAGATTGCTTATTTGACACCTCAGTTTAGCATATTACCTAGAACATGGCTTTCAGACTTTTAAAATTACAGCTCCCAGTACCTTGTCTGACATGGTCAGTACTAGTACATATTGTGTGCCCTGCTCTCTCTGATGATACCTGTTTCATTACATTAAAATGCTGTTTGTACAGCCGACACAGCTTTGTCAAGTCTGAGCACTGGGGAAGTTGAGGTGGGAGGGTTGTGAGTTTGAGGCCACCCTGGTGCCCGGTATAGTGAGATCCTGTCCCAAAGAGAAGAGGGGAAAATGCTGGTTGTGAGCTAAACTAATTTCATAATCCATTAAATGTCCCCAAATTGTGAATTTAAAAATCACTGACCTCATATAAGTGACTGTTTACTGAAAAATGAATCTTCAGTATCTAGACTATGGCTCCTAGACTATGGCCAGAAACTAATGGAATCTCCCAGTGGCCAAAAGAGATGCCACAAAAGTGCAGGGACGGGGTGGACAGTTGGGCCTACGGGAAAGCAGCAAGCCCTTACTGGAGATCAGGGCTGTTCACTGAGTACTTGCTCCTGCAGCCGTGTAAGTTGGAGCCAGTCTTGTAGCAAGGAGGACAGATGGCAGCTCTGCATCTTGGGAATGGAAACCGTACAGCTGCAAGAACTTGACACTGGGGGACCTTGGTATAGGGAGGATAACTTTCAGACCCTGTGCTTGCCTGCATTGTAAGAATGAGTAAAAGTCAGCACCTAAACTTGAGCAAACATTCCTCCACTTTGGTTTATATGTCACTACTTAACAGTTTATGAAGCAGCCTACTTAAGTTGTCTGACAACAGTGAAAAACCATCAACTTGCCTTGAGCCATGGAAACTCATGAAAAACTTGCAAAACCTTTCTGTTCTCAATGTGCTTTCATCCCCAGCCTCCTTCTCAGGCTTGTAGGTGGGATGCTGTTTGCTCTGCCTGCCGTCCTTTGCCTCAGTTTGACATAAAATGATCTACCCTCTTTCCTTTAAGTGCTTTGGACAAACTGCCTAGATTGCTACTTCAGCCCTGAGAGAGCTCCAGGAGATTCAAACAAAGGCAGCCTCTTAAGTTCATTCTTCAAGAGGCTAGTAGACAGGCCACAGTACGTAGTCAAACTTTTAGAAGTATATTATTTACATATATGAGTGTATTGCTTGCAAGTATGTAAGCATACCCGTGTTGTACCGTGCCTGCAGAGGTTGGAAGAAGGCATTGAATCCCTTGTAGCTAGAGTTAGGATGGTTGTTAGCTGCCATGTGGGTGCTGGGAATTGAACCCGGGTCCTCTGCAAGAGCAAACAGTGCTCTTATGCTAAGCATCTCTCCAGCCCCAGTCAAAAGTTTTTGGGAATATAACAAGGACTAGTCTTAGGAAGCTGTTGGAGCATTGACTGCATCCCCTGGGCTGGGAAATGGCAAGCATGCCTAGGTGTGTGTGTATGTTTAGTTTTTGAGAGCTTAATGGTTCATTGGACACACAGGTTCTATTCCACCGTCTTTTCCAGTTAAAATAATTTTTTAGTGAATATAGTTTTTTTTAATGTGTGTGTGGATATGTGTTCATATGGGTGTGTGCACGTGTGTGGAGGCCAGAGGTCTCATGTTTTGAGGCAGGATCTCTCGCCAAGCCTAGAGCTTATCCGTTGGATTCAGCTAGTCTGGCTGGCCATTGAGCTCCAGGAATCTCCTGTCTGTGTCCTCCTCTGTCCTCCAGCACTGGGGTTACAGACTCACAAGCTACTGGCCCAGGTTTCCTGTGGGTGCTTGAGATCTGAACTCAGGTACTTAATGCTTGTATGGCAAGGACTTTACCAGCTGAGTCATCTCTCCAGCCTCTGAAGAGAGGTGAGATGTCAGGTGAGATGTATGCACGCACCCTTAAAGTGCTTGCTGGTTTTCCAGTGAGCACCTTGGTTATTTCTGCTTTTTCACTGTGGTGGATGATAGTGAATAAACATCTGTGGACACATCTTGGTGCACTGTGCAAATCTTTCCCACGGGTAGACACCTCTAGAGTTGGAATCACTGTGCTACGTGCATTTAGGGTTTGGTAGCCCTTCTCCAGTTGTCCCCAGAAAAGTTGGTACCACTTTATCTTTCCATCAGCAAAGTACTCCATTTCCCACACCCTTTCTAAGGGTCTTTAATTTTTGCTAAGGTGAGAAAATAGCCTTAATTTTGTAATTTATATTTTCTTGTTCCTAGTGCTAAGATGAATCTTTACTTGCAGTGTGATTGCCTGTACATGCGGTTCCTTTTTTTTTTTTTTTCTTTTTTTTCTTTTGGTAATTGTTTGGGATTATTGACCCTTTGGTCTTCCTTTGTGACCTGGTTTTAAACTTTTTCCTGTGTGACAGTTTTACCTTGTGAAATCTATCAGTTTTTATTGTTATCTTTTCATCACATAGAGGCTTTTCCATGGCAATCCTGTGCTTTTAACATTTTATGCCCCTTGATACTCAGGTACTAATCAACAAGGTGTTCTCTTTTGGGTATAATAATGTGAATTTGGTTTTGTTAGCTCTAATGTGATTTGTTGGGTTTTCTACCTTTATAATGTGTCAGATTTCCAGTCGTAGCTTTAAAAATCCTGGCTGGCCTGTGTGCGTGTGTGTGCGCGCGTGTGCGCACTTGTGTTTATAAGTCATGCATGCTCTTATGAAGTTTTTGGTTAGCCTGTGCATTTAAAAACAGTGAGCTTCAGAATCATGTCCAGGATTCTGCATAGACTTCTACTGGAGTTGTTACTGGGATTGTGCTAAGTCTGGTAACATGGTTGGCAAGGTTGGTTTTGTTTGCTGGGTTGACAAGTCTGTTACCGCAGACTGTCCTTGAACTTGCAGTCCTCCCACCTTGGCCTTCCCAGTGCGGTGATTACAGGATGCTCTGCCATGCTGGGCTGAGGTCCACACTTCTGCAGTATGGGTTCTTTATCCAGCAGCAGGAGTGTCCCACTGTCAACAGTTTTGTTTTTTGTTTTTTGGTCATTTGTCATTCACATGTTTACTCAGCCTGCCCTGGACCCTCATCTCTGCCTTTATGAGAAGGAACTTACATTGCTAAAGCTTACTTGATATAGTTTCCACTTTTCTAATAGGAAATACTGTCACTGTAGGTGGTGTAGTTCTTTTTTAAAATCTGTTAATTCTTAGTATCTTAGTGTTGTACTGTTACAGCCGACCCCCACACACTTGGTTATTGAATTCCACACAACGGTCTGTTTTAGAAATTTGATGCTTAGATTTTCTAGTTAGTCATATCCGCAGTCTCTCCATCTGCCATATTTCATTTCTTTCTTTCTTTTGCACTTACACTGATGTATGTTAAGTATACTATTTATTGGCGAGCACGTCAGTAACAAGAATAGCACAGTGTGTGGTGATAGTCCTGCTCTTTGCTTCTGGGTTTGAAGTGCAGTGCCTGGTTTTGAGTATTTTGCTGTTGAGTGTGGAATTTGCTGTAGGCTTCTCATAGTTACTGTTTGAGTTGAGTTTTTAAGTCAGATACTTTGAGCCTGTTGAGGAATCATGCCCTGTCTTGTCTTTAATCTAATGTAGTGATATGCTGATAGGTTTTCAGTGTTGTGTAAGCCATGCATTCTTGGGTTCAAAACCTTCATATATAAATTTTTTGTCTGTTCCATCCACAACTTTCTTGATTTATATGCTCTGTTAAAAGGAACATTAAGGGCCGGAGAGATGGCGCAGTAGTTAAGAGCACTGGCTGCTCTTGCAGAAGACCTGGGTTCGAATCTCAGCACCCACATGGCAGCTAATAACCATCTGTAACTCCAGTTCCAAGGGATCTAACACCCTCTTCTGACCTCTCCAGGCACTGCATTGACATGGGTACACTTACATACATGCAGGCAATATATACATAAAATAAGAATGAAAGTTTATAAAAAAAAGGAACATTGAAAGAAAATGAACTGTTGGGTTTCATCACTATCCGAGATGTTTACAATCTTCCTTGGCTTTGTGCACATGGGCTGTGCTAGCTTTACGTTCCTGAAGGTGTTAAGAAGTGTTCTGGGAGCATGACCATTTCTTAAATGTTGGAAGCACGCTTGTCTCTAAAGCCATGTGCGTCTGATCCCTCTTTACTCTCAGTTTCTTCCATCGTTATTGATCTTTTTGTGTGTGTGTGTGTGAAATTGAAATGTCAGTTTTAATAGTAATTTATATTTTTGTAGTAAAATCATTTTTTATATTTTATTTTAAAAAATTAGCCGGGAGTGGTGGTGCACGCCTTTAATCCCAGCACTCGGGAGTCAGAGGCAGGCGGATCTCTGTGAGTTCAAGGCCATCCTGGTCTGCAGTGTGAGTTTCAGGCCAGCTGGGGCTACAGGGAGACCCTGTCTCAAAAAGATGAAAAAAAAATTGTATTTATGGGTTGGAGAGGTGATTCAGCAGTTAAGAGCACTGGCTGCTCTTCTAGAGGACCCAGGTTCAGCTCCCAGCCCCTCTGTTGGGTGGGTCCCGACCACCTGTAACTCCAGCTCCAGGGGGACCTGACACCACTGGCTTCTTTGGGTACCTGCACTCATATCCCCACGTAGACACAGAGACACATAATTAAAAATAATAAAAATCTTAAATCATCACAAAATTGTATTATTTTAATTTTATGCGTATGTGTGTATTGCCTGCGTGTGTGTGTGTGTGTGTGTGTGTGTGCAATGCCTTGTAGCGGTCAGAAGAGAGCATCGGATCCCATGAAACTGGAGTTACAGATGATTGCTAGCTGCCATGTGGGTGCTGGGAAATCGAACCTGTATCCTCTGGAAGAGCTGTAAGTGTTTTTAACCACTGAGCCATCTTTCCAGCCCCATTTTTAAAAATATATATTTTCAAATTAATAGTTGCCAGTATACTTTTAGTAGTGTGCTAATTATACATAGTAATGGGTTTCATTATGACCTTTCATATGACTGTGTAGTGTCCTAACCTTCATCCCCCTTCTCCCCTCCCGCTCCTCTGATGACCTTCCTCTTCCTAGCTCGTCCCTTTCCACTGTTTGTTTTGTTTTGGTGACCCAGTGAGTTTCCTGAGGGTTGTTACATGAGCGTGACTGAGGGTTATTTACAGAATAGGCAGTTTAACAGTGGGCACACCAGTCAAGAAAATCCCCCACCATTAATTACCAATGTCTCTTCAGAGAACCATGAGTCCTTGTGAGCACTTCCCCCTAGCAGCCATCAGCTACTTCTGAGGGGCTGGTGAGCGCCTGCCCTTCCTTGATAGGTGGCAGTCCACTCTTGTGCAGGTTTTGTGGTGGTCATCACAGCTGTTGTCATTACAGCCTCTGCAAGCTGGCGGGTGCTGTGGCCATGTCCCGTCTGGAAGACAGCATCCCCCAGCACCCACACCCCCTCCAGCCCTTACCTTTTTTTTTTTTTTTTTTTGCCTTCTTTTCCAAGATATTCCTGAGTCTTGGAAGGGGTGATACCGATGTCTCATTTAGGGCTGACATGGAACAGTCACTGTCAGCACATTGACCAATTATGAGTCCCTGGAGTAACCACTGTCTACCAAAAAAGAAGCTTCTCTGACCAAGACCGAGAGCACAAATCTAAGGACATAGACATAAATATTTGGAAGATGGTTTGATGGGCACATCATGTCCACGTAGCCAAATAATGGACATAGACATAAATATTTGGAAGATGGTTTGATGGGCACATCATGTCCATGTAGCCAAATAATGGGAGCTTTCCCCGCTATGGCCTGTCACCTCCCCAGCCATGGGCTGTTGTAGGTTTACAGTTCCAGACAGTTTCCTTCTGTGGAGCAGGCCTTAAATCCAGAAAGAAAGCTGGTGGTTACCCCAGTGCAGCCCTGCCATGGCTGCATCAAAGGACATGTCGTGCCTGTTTTGTTGGTAGACTAGCACACAGCTGAGTAAGCGGTTGATGACTTCCATCCCAGCAGACTGCATAGCACTGTGGCACTCTGAAAACTAGCCACCAGGGAGGAAGCTTCTACCTCAGTTCAGCTGGATGTTCTGCAACCAGAACACCTGCTGTCTTCAGCAGTAGGCTCTCTAGTTCTGGAGAGCAACGAGTGGAGGCAGTGTGCTTAGTGCTCCCCCTTTCCAAGAGTGAGTGCTTTGAAGGGAAAGTGTTGGGGACTCAGTGCGAGTCTGAACAAATTCACCCCTCACACTTGGTCAGTGACTTCCGTGGGTCTAGGATTAGAGATTGGAGTCGTTTTCCTTGTCTGTGGTGGTCTGCTCTGGAAGACACTGGCTTTCCGATTTCCTTACTGGCTGTGTGGTCGGGTGTCTGGAAGGTTTTGGAATTCTTCCCACTCTGACATTTCTTTTCTCGCACTTGGACAGGAATGCGCCACACGCAAGACTGATACTGAGACAAGTAGGAAGGTGGACAAAGGTGTGCAAACTTGCTGTAAAAGGCAATTCTCTGAGCTGTCGAGGGTCCACTCTGTGTTGCAGCTCTGCTCTGTCCTTGTAACTGGACAACATGTGATTGAATTGGTGTGCTCCAGTCAGTGTTTGCCTAGGGGAATGAGGTGTGGCTAAATTGGGGCAAATATGTGGTATCCCCTACTTTTCCCACGGGCCAGAGTTTGCTGACCCTTAGAGTATAGTCACTAGGATCTGACCCCAAGTTACTAGTCTATAACATTTCAAATCCAAGTTTTTGAAGAAGGGGGTTGGTGGGGACAGTGAAGGAGTTGTGCCTTGTAGGCGTCAGTGACTGCGTGCCAGACTGCTAGACATCCCTAGGTGCCTCCAGTTTTTCTGGGATTGCCTTTGCTTAGATGTTTAGTGTTGAAGCAAGGAGGTGATTGACTACCCTTGCTCTGAGCACCAGGCCCTTCAGGCACTTGCTCTTCTTCCTTTAAAATGCTGTACTAGGGGCTGGAGAGATGGCTTAGCGGTTAAGAACTCTGGTTGTTCTTGCAGAAGACCCGGGTTCGAATCCTAGCACCCACATGGCAGCTAACAACTATCCGTAAGTGCAGTTTCAGGGGATCTGACAGCCTCTTCTGACCTCCTCCGGCATTACATGACATGGGTGCACTTACCTACATGCAGAAAATACATGCAATCACATAAAGTAAAATAAAAATTTTAAATGCTGTATTATTGGGATTGGAGAGATGACATACTGGTTAAGAATACTGGCTATTCTTCCAGGGGACCTGGGTTCAAGTCCTAGCAGGCACATGGTAGCCAACTGCCTGTAACTCCAGTTCTAGGGGCTCCGACGCCCTCTTCTGGCCTCTGCAGGGCATTGCATGCACATGCTGCAATTACATACATGTAGGCAAAAAACTCATACACATAAAATAAAAATGTTTTTTTCCGTAGTTCTGTGACTGATTATCAGCCAGACTTTAAAAGGAATGTCTTATGTAACCTGAAGAGTGTGGGAAATGACTGGAGAGAACATAAGAGTCAAGGCAGCTTCCAGGATCCCTGTCTGCTTCCTAGTCAGTATTCCACTGAGCATGATGCCTTCAGGTGTCTGTGTTATAGCATGTGTCAGAATTCACTGTCTTTGTGTGTGTGTGCGTGCGCGCATGCGCGCATTCACTAGAGTGGGAGCTAGAGGTGGATGTTGAATGCCTTCCTCCTCCTCCACCTTTTTGGAGCTTCTTGATTGGCTAACCTGGAACCAGCAAGCCCCAGGGTCCTTCCCTTGCCTCTGTACAGGGTTGCAGACGTGTGCTGCTGTGCCTGGCTTTTTACATGCATACCAGGGATTGGAAATCAGGTCCTCTTGCTTGAGAGGCAAACACTTCATCCCAAGCCATCTCTCCAGCCCCAGAATTTCCTTCTAGAAAAGGCTGAATAATAGTCCTTTGTATGTGTCAAGCACATTAAAAACCCAGCTACACACTTGTTCCCGCTTGTTTGCTGTGAGTCATACTGCTGTGAGCACTGTGCAGGTCTTCAAGTCCATCCGTTCATTTCTTTTGGGTGTATAGGCACAAGTGGATTGCCCCACCAGACATTGGACTTGGAACCTACTCTAATCTAGAATGACGTCACCTAAACTAATTATATTTGCAAATACCCTGTTTCTAAATCAGGGTGCATTCTGAGGTTCTAGTGGGCAGACCCATTTTGTTGGTAAATGTTGGGCTTTGTTCCTGGTTCCTGTGCACAGAGCCCCTAAAACTCTGTGAATTTATTTTCTCTTTCATGCTGATTAAGTGGCAGGAAAGGGAACCTGGGCAGCTGCAGGGTAGAGCTGGTTGTTCGAAAACCAGCCATGTATGTTCAGTGTCAGAGCTTCCACCTTGCACCCCTAAGCCCCGGGAGTTCAGTCAGTCCTGTTCTGACAGTGCAGCGGTGTGCACACCTGCACCAGGAGGATGGCACACCCTGGCCTTTCACCAGCTGCCTTTGGAATAGTGAAACACTTGCAGATTGTACTGAGTTAGCTGTTCTGCAACATCAACTTTTTCTTTAGTTCTGACACTCCAGAGTTAGGGCAGGCCCTACAGATTCAGGCTGAGCCCCAGTATCTCTCCCACTGCTGATGGCAACTGCGAGTGGCCAGTCTTCCCGGTCTGATGCTGGGTAAGCTCAGCTTCTACAGTTAGTGGAACAGGCTCAGAAGCCGGAAATTGCGTGCAGTATTCTGAAGAGCTCTCTTAGTCTGGCTGTTGATTTGCTTAATCAACCCTTAGAGAACAGAGGCTTTGACTTTTGAGGCTGTCCAGCTTGTTGGGTTTTCCATTGATGGTGACTTGGATGTTTTGATAGAATGGTCTTTTTGAGACAGGGTCTTCCTGCTTCCTGTAGCCCCAGCTGTCCTGGAACTTGCTGTGTAGACCAGGCTGGCCTCGAACTCAGAGATCTGCCTGCTGCTGCCTCCTGAGTGCTGGGACTACAGCTGTGTGCCACCATACCCAGCTCATTTTTCTTTTTCTTGTTGAAATAGACGCATTTAAGGAGATCTCTGTCAGGTCAGTCACTGATTGGCTAGGGAAATACAGGACAGAGACTGCAATGACCTCATTCAAGGAGTATTTTGTAGAAGTGCTTTGGAAACGTCACTTAATGGACAACAGACCTCTTAAATAACAGCAGTGTTCCACTTCTAGGGAGAGTTACTCTATTGCAGTGTCCAAAATAAACAGTTTTAAGTAAAAAATAACAGTGTGTACAAAGAACCCTAGAAAGTAGAATCTATTCACAGCAGGAAAAGAACAAACCACCCCCCAGGAGGCCCAGAGTTGGACTTGAAGACGAAGACTTTGAAGTAGCTGTCGTAAAGACACGGAAATGGCTTTAAGAATCTGTGGGCCAGAAAAGAATAAACTAAAACAGACAAGACACACCAGAAGGCTTCTGGAGAACAATGTATGAAGACATGGGAGACTTTAATGAAGAGAAAAACTTATAGAGGATCCAAGGAGATTCTGGAGGTGACAGTGTAACCCCTGAAATAGGGAGCGATTGAGTGGGAGATTGGAACACACAGAGCAGACATGGAGGTCTGCTGACAGTATTCTGAACAGCGCCTGTAGGATCTCTGGGACACCCAGAGTGGCAGTGGATGTGAAGGGTGAAACTCCTGATTCCATAAGAGCTAGGAATCTACATATCTAACCACCACCCAGTGGGAAACTTGAACAGGGCAAGCTGATTCCAGGTAGGCTAGAAGTCTGTGTGTACTGCCCCCCCCCCCCCCGG
>NW_008350120.1:4597954-4608645 GCF_000622305.1 Nannospalax galili
GATCTAACCCCCCCCCGGGGGAAAACTTGAACAGGGCAAGCGTATTCCAGGTAGGCTAGAAGTCTGTGGGTACTCCCCCCCCCCCCCAGTGCTACCTTGGGCGTCTCTTGGCCCAACTCCACTTGGAGCCTCACACAACTCTTTCCCCTCTATGTGTGTTGTCTCTAAATCTCCCTTTCCACAAGACACTAGCCATTGGTTTGGTGTTCTCCTTCGTGTTCGGCATTACCTCCTAACTCCAACGCGTTCACACACCTTGCGGTAATAATGGCCCATGTTTTTCAGCAGCTGTGGTTGTTTGATGGCTTTTCTCTTCTGCCAGCTTAAATGTGCCCTTAGACCTCACAGTGAATTCATTTCAGCTTTTTTGTTCATTGGTTTAAGGCAGGATCTCACATTGTAACTCAGGTTGGCCCCAAACTCACCACAGCAAACTTTTTGCCTTCGTCTCCCAAGTGAGTGTTAGAATTACATACGTGAGCCACCATGTCTGACTCCTGTTATTTTAATTTAGTTTTTACATTTATTGTGTGTGCGTGTGCACATGTACTCAGAGGTCCGAGGATAGCTTGTAGGAGTTGGTTCTCTCCCGCACCATTGCGTGGGGTCTGAGGATTGAACTCTGGTTCTCAGGCCCAGCAACAGGTGTCTTTACCTGCTGTGCCGTCTCGCTTGGCCTTGCTATTGTTATTTATTTAAAAGTATCTTCATTTTATGTGTGTGAGTGTTTGGCCTGCATGTTTGCATGAGCACCGCGTGTGCCTGGTGCCTGCAGAAGCCAGAAGAGGGTGTCAGATCCCTTGAACTAGAGTTATAGGTGGTTTTTAGCTGCTATGTGAGTTCTGGGAACCAAACCTGGGTCCCCTACAAGAGCCCAAGTACTTAAACATCTGAGCCATCTTTCCAGCCCTTACTTTTTAAATTTCCGACATTGTCTGGTCTTTGTTGATCCTGTCTCTATTTGCATTTCTGCTGTTACCCTCATACTTTGTTTTGTTCTCTGGTTTTATTTATTTAGTTCCTTGAAATTATGGGTGATGGCTACTTAAATGATTTTCTGGCTTGCTCATGGGCTGTTTCTGTTTTCCTCCTTTCCCTCCCTGCATGTATGAAGGGTTACACCTTTCTGTTTCATTGATGTCTTGTAATGGCTCTGTTGAAAAGGGCAG
This sequence comes from Nannospalax galili, assembly GCF_000622305.1. Lineage (NCBI taxonomy): Eukaryota > Metazoa > Chordata > Mammalia > Rodentia > Spalacidae > Nannospalax > Nannospalax galili. The sequence continues at coordinate 4,599,124 of NW_008350120.1, forward strand.
TTTAGATATATTGGAGTCACTTTGGGTGCAAGTTTCCCCTCCTCCTTCACCCTGGCTTCTTACACTCTTTGTTTATTCCTTTGCTCACTGCTTGTCACCTGTCCTCCATCACCTCCATTCCTGTAGCTCTTCCCTTTCAGTGTGGAGCTCCTGTGGCCCCATTCAGTAGCATACCTGAGTCAAGAAAGTGTCCCACAAGTGGGACTTGGGGTGAAGGAAAGGTTCCCTTCTCGCTGTAATTCCCTACAACTGAGCCTTCACCACTGGTAGGTGGGGTGGCTGAGAAATGAGGGGTTCCAGCCCTTGGCTGTGGAGCGGGGCCAAGGGAACCTGGGTCCTTGTCCAAGAGCCATGAATTGTTATTGCCGTTCTAAACACCTTTTCATAAATTTCTGGAGTTACAGGTGTCTTTTCGTTTAGTGCTTGTTCTTAGAATCATTCTCAGAGACTTTATATGGTCACTTTTGGAAAGTAGTTCCCATCAGGTTCGGTGGGAGTCTGGTCTGGATAAGAGTTGATAGACTGCTTTTTTAGAACCTTAGTTCGTTTCCAGCCCCTTGCTAGAGAAACGCCCAAGGCTTTATAGGTGTGTGGATCATCCTGCTGCCCTGGGGGCACTCTGCAGAGCGGACCAACGGTCCTCTTTATTTTCAAGTCTTTTATTGTTGTTTTCTTTCTCAGAAGCATGTCTAAAATGAAAACTAGTTTCAGTTGCTAATAATAACAGTAACTATCAGTGCCTTTCATTGATCAGTTTCTAGTTTAAATATTTTTAAACTTCCAGAAAATTTATGGGCTAATAGCTTCATTTTATAAAAATAGAAGCCGAGATCCCCTTGCTGTCTGCCTGCTTCTAACACCCTTCTGTCAATCACAGTGGCCGCTTTCCCTGAGGTGTAAGCTGTGCTCTGTGTGAAGTCCTCACTTAGTATGGAAAAGGGTGAAACACCCTGCTGCAGGTTTGAATGCCTGCTGTAATGATAAGATTTCGGATATACTGGACTTAAATAAATTGTAGTGAGGTTTGCATGTTAGGGTTCAGCTTTTACTTTTTATAAAAGGTGGCTACTAGAAAGCTCATAGCTTGCATCATATTTCTGTTAGCATATTTGGAAAATGTGAAGATTGTCCCTTTTGCAGCAGAGGCAAAGGAGTGCTGAGATCTCAGAGTCTCATGTCACCGAGAAAGCATTGCACTAAACTTGTTAAAACAACTCTTCTATTAGTGATTCTTAAAATGCTCTGTAAGTAGTGTTCAACAAATTTTCTTTGGCGTACTTTTATTTAAAAATCCTTAATTCTTAAAAATAAATACCTGAGGAATTACAGTAACTATATATAGAACTTTGCATCTGGAATTCTCAGGCTAGAATCTTTAAGGAATCTGGGCTTTTAAATTTTTAAAATTTTTTTTATTTTTATGTGTATGTGTGTTTTACTGCATTTATGTAAGTGCACCCATGTGTGCAATGCCTATGGAGGCCAGAAGAAGGCATTGGATTCCCTGGAGCTGGAGTTATGGACAGTTGTTAGCTGCTCTGTGGGTGCTGGGAACTGTACCTGGGTCCTCTGAAAGAGAAGCCAGTGCTCTTAACTGCTGAGCATCTCTCCAGCCCTGGAGCTGTTTTTGTAGTTGATTGTGCTGTGTCTGTGTTGATTTAAGCAAAACTAACTTGAATGGACTCTTCCTCCCAGATGATGACTTTGACCAGTTGGATAAGCCTGGTGCAGAGCGGTCCTGGAGGAGAAGGGCGGCAGATGAGGACTGGGACAGGTAAGTGTACACTGGGTTGCTCTGAGTATCGGTGCTGACTTGATGATTCTACTGCTGAGATAAATAGCTTACCAAAATCAGTGGGCTGACCCCTGAAATATGAAGCCTCTGGGGTGGGAGGATTTCCTAAGAGGCTTGTGTTGTAAGTAGTTTCTTCAGAGCATGAGCCTTTCTTCCTTTCTCCCTCCTCCCCTCTCTCTATCTGTTTTAAGTACCTGAATCAGTTTATGTGCCACATGCATGCAGATGACCTTGGAGGCCAAAGAACATGGGATCCCTTGGAACTAGGGTTGTAGGTGATTGTGCGCTGCCTGATGTGGGTGCTGGGAACTGAACGCAGGTCTTGTGCCAGAGCAGCAAGTGCTCTTACTAGGTGAACAATCTCTCTAGCCCCTTTCTGTGTTTTTTTGAAACAGGGTTTCCCTGTAGCTCCAGCTGGCCTGGAACTCATGAGGTAGATCAAGCTGGCCTTGAACTCACAGAGAGTCACCTGCCTCTGTCTCCCAAGTGCTGGGATTAAAGGTGTGCATCACCACTGGTGATGATGATTTGTACAAACTTACTTTGCTGAGAAAGTATAAAATTCATCTTGGACTCGCAAACCGGAATGTTTAGTGATGAAGGTAAATAGATCTGAATAAAGAATAAGAATGTACTGTGATTAAATACCTGATTTCTGTTTGGGAGCCCCAGTGCCCCAGAAGCTGTACAGAACAATCTACAACAGAGTCACCTCCCACAGTCTGCATAACAGGGTCTGCTGCTCTTCCGTGACTAAGTGTATGAGCCAGCGGTCTCTAGAGAAAGAGCTAGTAGGATGTGAAAGATGTATTTTATTCATATGTGTGTGTCCAGTCTGTGGGTGAGTATGTCCTGTGTATTTCTGAAGAATTTCATTTTTTTTAACAGAATATAGTCTTCCTGAAGTTGATTGGATTGATACTTATTTAGAATTTCAGGCACATGTGAAGGTATAATCGTAGCACAATACACGAACCCAGTGCACTGTTACCCAGCCTGAGCAGTTAATTGGTTGATATGTGTACTGTTTACAGATCTCTCAAACCTGACACAGCTTTACCTGGAAATACTTCAGAATGCATTTCTAAAAAATGGAGAAGTTAGAAATATAGCCACAAGAGTTACCTAAGAACAATTCCATGCTATTTATGTATCTTGTTAATGTCCATAATTCCCTCATTGTCATGTTTATATATGTATGCATGTGTGTATACAAGCTAAAGATCCATGTGTAAGTAAAAAATTCACATGTAAATATTTTGCATACTCACACAGTGTAGTACATGCCTGTTCTTTTCTACGCTTTGAATTGATCCAAGTAAAGCCACATGTTATAATTGATGGGCAAGTATTTTAAAGTGTTTCATCTGTTGGGTCTTGCCGCCATGTCAGCTTTTGTTGCTATGGTAAAGTACTTGAGACAGTTAACACACAGAGGTGTGTGTTATGGCTCCTGCTTCTGGAGGTTCTAGTCCACTATTGAGTGGCCCAGGTGCCATGGTGGAAGCATATAGCCAAGAAAAAGGGCCACCTTAGGAGCTGGGGACACACCATGTCCCACTGCCTGTGGAGGCCGCTCCCAGAACCTCTCGTTAGGCCCTGTCTCCTATGAGTTCTACCACTTTCCTGTACCACCCTGGGGACCGGGTCTTTAATTGAAGTGTGTGCCTTGGAGACAAGTTATTCAGAACCCAAGCATTTTAGTTCTTTGTGAACTTTTCCAGGGTTTCTGCTTGGGTGATTATATCCGCACAGGTATTCATAACCCCTTGTGTGTTACGTAAACGAATAGGTATAGAGGTTGATTATACTGCAGTTTGAGTTTAGGGAGCCCTGGGTGCTTGGAGGTCTCTCAGTTTTGCCATTCACCTCTGTCAGGAGCCGTGTGCTTCTGGAGAGCTTAGAGTGGTGACAGCTGTTCTTCTGTTACCTGATACTTCTATAACTAGTGGGTTCTTCTGAGGTGCAGAGTAGACAGGAGACAGGTGATTTCTTTTATTTGCCCATTTTTAAAGTAATTACGGCTGGAGAGATGGCTCAGTGCTTAGGCCCTGGCTGCTCTTGCAGAGGACCAGATGGTTCCTAGACCCACATCAGGTGTCTCACAACTTGTAACTGTAGTTCCAGGGGACATGGTGCCTTCTTCTGGCATCCACAGACACTGGCACACATATGCTTACACATATACAGACATATACACACATATACATAAAATTAAAAAAAATTTAAAAAGCAAAGTAACTAGATCTTCCAGCGAGGAGCTTTGTTTTGGAATCATCTTCACATCAGAGATTGCAGTGTCAGTGCTCAGACTGCCCTCATAGTCCCTTGGTGACATCTCCCTAGCTGGCTCCTGAGTCTCCGATGTGACTTCCGTCTTGGACAGCTTTCTTGCTTCCTGCTGTGCTGGAGCTCGGTTGTGCTGTGAGATGGTTTCCAGCTCTCTTATCTTTCTCAGCGTGGGTAGCAGTTGTCTGTGGTTCATGAACCAGCTTTTCTTCACAGTCTTCAGTGTCGTGTCTGCACAGAGGGAAATCCTGGTTCATGCATGTTTCTTCACTACTTTTTAAGCATAAAACACCTTCTTCTGCCTGCCGAATAATGGAGAAAATTGGCAGTTTAGAAGCGTGCTCTGAAAAACTTTTGTCCTATTGCATCAGTGAAATTCGCCAAAGCAGCATCTGCAGTTTTTAAGTGCAGGCACTGAGAAGGGCTTACCTGAAGATGATTTAGTGAAGGTCTGTTTCCTGGGCAGGCTTAAAGAGGGACTTGAGTGGGGAGCACCCAGGAAGTAGTAGTTTCTGCCCAGGCCCTAGGGGGAGCTGTCGTGGGGCTGTTCCCTGCCCTGCTGTTCCTGCCCTGCCTTGGTGTGGTGAGAAGGGAGGGCTGGTTTCTGTCTTCCTGCTTGGTGGCATTTCCTAGGTGTTTTCGATTGGCTGAATGCAGCTAGAACCCAGAGGTGTGTACAGTGTGGGAGCCGTTCCTGGAGGACACAGTGCAGGTCCAGAGTGGGGACAAGTACTGTAGGGTAGACTGAAGTATAGGGGATGTGAGACTGTGAGCCTCAAGCAGGCCAGGCTGTCATACTTAGGACTGTGAAAGGCTGAGGCCATGGAGTTGACACTCAAATGCAAAGTCATTCAAAGTGGCTTATTCCAAGTGCATTGCTTGTCAGTAAAAGTTGCACACACTGTCGTATTTGCTTGTGTAATTATAACACCTGCTCTTAATACCGTCCCAATTAATGTGACCTAGAAATAAGGTATTACCTTTCATTTTCAGTCAAAGTCGTGGCCTGGAGGAAAACTCATTTTCAGAGAGGTGCTTGCATGGTTTTGGTCATACAGCATCAGGTTTCAGATAGGGCTGTTGTAAATATCGTTGATTACACAGCCTGTTTTCCTTACCTCCTAATAGTAATGCAGAAGCTGCACAAGTTGGTTTAAAAATGTTGGAAAGGGCCAGGCGTGGTGGTGCATGCCTTTAGTTCTAGCACTTGGAAGACAGAGGCAGGTGGATTTCTATGAGTTCAAGGCCGGCCTTGTCTACAAAGTGAGTTCCAGGCCAGTTGAGGCTACAGAGACCCTGTCTCAAAAAGACCAAAAAAAAATGTTGGAAAGGGACTGGAGTGAAGGCTCAGTGGTTAAGAGCAATGGTTGCTCTTACAGAAGACCTGCCTTTGGTTCCCAGCACCCACATGACAGCTGACAACTGTCAGTAATTCCAGTTCCAGAGGACCCCGTGCCCTCTTCTGGCCTCTGTGGGCACCTCATGCACTTACATATATGCAGGCAAAACACACACATAAAATAAGAATAAATTAAAAATTTAAAAAGTTGGAAGGAGCTGTGCACTGTCTCTTAAGGCTGTCAATTAGAATCTGAAACATTGTTCCTCAAAGTCTTTGTGTCTTGGCATTCTTCTCTGGTGTATGATGTCGTAGGCTGGATGACTGATGTATGATGTCGTAGTCTTTGTGACTGGTGTATGATGTCGTAGTCTGGATGACTGGTGTATGATGTCGTAGTCTGTGTGACTGGTGTATGATGTCATAGTGTGTGTGACTGGTGTATGATATCGTAGTCTGAGAGACTGGTGTATGATGTCGTAGTCTGAGAGACTGGTGTATGATGTCGTAGTCTGAGAGACTGGTGTATGATGTCGTAGTCTGTGTGACTGGTGTGTGATGTCGTAGTCTGTGTGACTGGTGGGTGATGTCGTAGTCTGTGTGACTGGTGGGTGATGTCGTAGTCTGTGTGACTAGTGTATGATGTTGGAGTCTGGACTGTATTTAAAGTTCTGTCCTTATTTTCATCTGTGAAGTCAGGATATAAGACATTTCGCAGAATAACTTAAAATTACTAAGTCTTTGGGTTATGAGCTAAATGATTTGTCAGATGGTTTCTGGTTCTAAAAGGCCATGTAGGATGCATTTCTCTTATAACTCCATCATGCCCAGATTCTAGTACTGTGTCAAGCAGTATTGTGTAAAGTAGTATTGTATAAAGCAGTATGCTGAAACCAGTAAAGAGGTACTGGCATTCATCTCAAAACCTGTAGAACTTAGTGGAGCCCCTGTGAAAAGACCAACATCTCAGTAAGATTGGTGTGCTTAGTCTTTACCTTGGGCCTCTCTGTACCTGGCATCGCAGTTTGATTGTGTCTGTCCTCTCCGTTGGTCTTTAAAGACATCTGCTTCTATGAAATTGATTCCCCAAGTTGAGAACATAATCTAGTGGTGGCCGCATTTCCACCCATCAGAAAATGTTTTGGCATGTTTTCTCTCCCTTGGGGATCTGGATGTTTTACTAGTGACATGATGTAGATGCAGACTGTCCTGGGAGCAAAGGGGACTTGTGGGAAGGGGGAGAAGGCGGCATTATATACTTGGCGTGAAGAAGGCCTCATGTCACCCTGTGTAATAAAAAAAATTAAAAGTAAATAGTAAGGTGAAGTATTTCGGCTTCTTGACATGCTAAGAACACACGGTGGTGACTGCTATGACCATCACCCCACATAGTCACTGGGGCATGATTTTATGATGTCATTTTAAATTTCTTTTTAAAAAAAATTCATTATTTTTATTTTATGTGTTATGCATGTATTATCTGCATGTAGGTGAGTGCACCTGTGTCGTGCAGTGCCCGAGGAAGACAGAGAGGCTGTCGGATCTCCTGGAACTGGAGTTACGGACAGTTGTTAGCTGTCATGTGGGTGCTGGGATTTGAACCTGGGTCTTCTGCAAGAACAACCAGTGTTCTTAACTGCTGAGCCATCTTTCCAGCCCCCTAAATTTCTTTTTTAAAAAGATGTTGAAAGAATTTTGGTTATTTTTGTGTGTGTGTGTGTGCCACATATGTGCTTGTACCCACAGAGGACATGGGGTGTTGGATCTTTTGGAGCTCGACTTGAAGGCACATAGTTTCTTTTGCTGATTATTCAGTAGGTACAAAGAGATGAAGTTTGCCTATTGAGGTGCAGAACTCCAGATTAGAAGTCTAGTAAGCCGTCCTCTGCACTGCTGCCTGTCCTCAGCTGTCTTTGGAAGCGTCTTGTGTAGCTGACTTCACCTTGAAAGTTCCAAACCCTCAAGCCCTCAGTTCCCACCTCCCAGTCCCGTAGGACTAACACTTTGCTTTTCTCTTCCCCAGTGAGCTTGAAGATGACTTACTTGGGGAAGATTTCCTGTCTGGCAAAAAGGTAAGAAATGAGGTGACTTAAACAACCTTTTAGATGTACATAAACCACAGGAATAACCGCCACCTACCCATGGGGTGCATTGTTGGAGAGTTGGAGCAAAAAAAATTGTTTTTTTTTTTTCTTTTTGGGACAGGGTCTCCCTGTAGCCCCGGCTGGCCCAGCATGCCTTGAACTCACAGAGATCCGCCTGCCTCTGCCTCCCTCCCGAGTGCTGGGATTAAAGGCATGCGCCACCATGCCTGGCCTTGGAGCAGAATTTTGTAAATTGAACTATGACTTGTTTTGTTTCTTGCTGGAGATTGACCCCAGAGCCTCACAGGGGCTAAGCGTGCATTCTGTTAGCTGGGCCCCAGCCTGCACAGTAGTGCTGTTCTCTTGTTGCTCAAGCAGGAAGTCTCGAAGCAGCTGCTTTAGTTCTCATGGTATCTGAGAACTCTAGAGGGTGTTAGATGTGAATAACTGTAGTGGGAGTTGCCTCTCGCCTTCCAGGCATGTAAGGGTTATAGGTTTGATGCTTTACTTTCTAGTTCTGGGTTTCTCTTGGAATTCACTGATAGACTTAAAGATAAACATGCTGAAATCTTGGATGTCTTCATATAAATAGGATTTAAAGTGTCCATGGAGGCTTTTCTTAGCCTTTTTGATTAAGCAGTAACTTTGAAGGAGGTGTGTTTACTGTGTGTCTGTCTCTCTGTACTATCCTTCCAATCCTTTTCAAGCATAAAGTGTACACAAAGCAGAGGTGCAAAGCAAGAGATGCAAGTGAAACCTTAATTGTATTTATTTGCGTGTGTATGGTACGTCTGTGTGTATGCATACCTTTAGGTGGGGGCTCATGTTGGCTGGCACATGTATGTGGAGGCATGACATCGATGCTGGGTGTCTTCCTCCACCACTGTCTGCTTGATTTAACCAGGCAGGTTTCTGCTCCACCCAGAGCTTGTTGATGGGGCCAGTCCAGCTAGCACCTTGCCCCAGGGGTCCCTGTCTCCACTTCTCAAGCTCTGGGGTTGCAGGTGGACCACTATGTCCACCCAGCTTCTGCTTAGGTATTGGATCTGAACTCAGGTCCTCTTGTTTGCACAGCAGCTGCTTTATACACTGAGCATCTCCCCAGCCCCTGAAAGTGAATTAAAAAATGTTTTGTTTACTAATAATTTAAAAATGCTGTTTTCATTTAATATCAACGTAGTTACTTTTTTTTTTTTTTTACAGACTGGCATTTGTGAGTGTATGTATACATGCACACGTTTGTGTGAGTGGGTATGCTTGTACATGTGTGTATGTAGACACCATAGGTTGACATCAGGCGCCTTCCTTAATCTCTTGCCACCTTAGATTTTGAGACAGGCTGTTTGACTGAATGCTGGCTGTCAAGCGCCCACAGGAGCCCCCGTCTCCATCTCCCTGGTGCTGGGGTTCTAGGTGCATGCTGCTACACCTGGCTTTTACATGCATGGTGCTAGGGATCAAACACTGGTCTTCACGCTTGGAGGGCTTCACTGACTGAGCCATCTCCCAGCTCAACAGAATTCTTTATGTTTCGTTTTTTAAGTCTTGAAATTATGATGGATTTGTACTCTAAAGAACTATACTGAAGTTCATTAACATTTACAGGTGAAGATTCATAAGTAATATCGATGGTGCAAGTCCATTTCAGATGATAGGTTCAAGTTTTTGGTGCTTTATCACCTCGTTGTGATATTGCCAAGACTGTCCACCAGAAGTGCCTGCTCTGCCTCTCGCAGTGTCCTGTGCCATACCAGCACTTTGCCTAATCTGAGTGTGATTAGGACCCCCTGACTCTGCTTTTCTTTCTGTGTTCTGCTTCCTTTTGATCATTTCCTGTGTGTAACCTGGTTCTGGACCATCCCAACTCCTGACAGGGCCTACCATAGCAGGCTTTTTTTGTTGTTGTTGTTATTTAGTAAATGATTACTTAACTGATTTTTTTTAAACAGTAAGTGTTTAAACTACAAATACATACACAGGGAAGCAGTCCCTTGAAGTTTGGCTTTTACACCCAC
>NW_008350120.1:4608686-4610491 GCF_000622305.1 Nannospalax galili
CCCCCTTTGATGTTTGGCTTTCCCTGAATTGCTGATTTTAAAGGATCTCCTGAGGTTTCATTGGTCAGTAAACAGATTTGTCCATGGCAGGCCTGTTTCTGGCATCTGCTTTCACTGACAAAACTTGCCCTTTGAATGGCAGATATGTCACCTAACAGCATATTCATTTTGGGTCTTTGAAGCACTGTGTTTTGTTGTCACACAGTTCCATTCTCCCTTCTTCAAGTAAACTGTGTGGCCTGTTGATTTTATCCTAGGCTAAGGTCAGTGAATTCTTTTTGGCTACTACATCTTGCTAGAATTATTTTTGGCTATCAGAAGTGTTGTAATAAATACACACTCAAGTTTAACGTATTTTATGGGCTGTAGATGCCATACTGTTTTATATAAGAAGTAGCAAGTTAAAACCTGGTGTGGTGATACATGCCTTTAGTCTCAGCACTCAGGAAGCAGAGGCAGGCAGGTCTCTGAGTTCAAGGCCAGCCTGGTCTACATAGTTCTAGGTCAGCTGGGGCTACAGGGAGACCCTGTGTCAAAAGACAACAAAGAAGTAGCAAGTCAAGAAGGTTTTTCTCCCCTTTTAAAAATGAATGTGTGTGTATGTGTTTTTTGACTATCTTTTGCAGGGTTAATAGCAGTTTTTATATGCCTTTTTGATACATATGAATAGTTTTAGAAGAGGAGGAAAGTGTGAAATCTGCTGCAGTCTGGAGTGTTGATATGCCTACCCTGAGCACTTTGAGTTCATGCCAGTCACTAGGCTGCCTCTGCTGTGATGGGATGGCTGGACTGAGAGCCGAGGTGCTGAGCTACTGCTGGTTCTTATATGTGGCCTGTGAGGGGAAAGCCAGGGTTATCACGGTTTCTGAACTGCTTATTTCTGCTTGGTGTTTCTTGTATTGTTTTAAATGTTCAGAATTTTGTTTCTAATTGTTAAACTTACTCATTTTAAGGTTGGCATTCTTATTTGAGTATTTAAATTGTTTAGAAGACTCCCTTCAGTGAAGACTCCCTTTTCTTTGGTGCTAGAATTAGAGAAAATGTGATCATTATGCTTGCTGCTTAGTATTTACTTGAGTGTGCCATCTCAATTACTCAGGGGGTTAGCTAGTGTGGGGTCACTGGATTCTCTGTGGTAGTGCTGACCAGAGCAAACCTGCAGTAACAGGAGGTTAGAAACAACCGATTCTGGGTGATCTTGCTTGCACTTTGGTAACAAGTCTTCATGGAAATGACACACACTAATTAGCTTTCTTATTTTAATTAGAATCAGTCGGATTTGTCAGATGAAGAGCTGAATGATGATCTTTTACAGAGCGATAATGAAGATGAGGAAAATCTCAGGTACTCAACATTAACTCATTAAAACCGATTCTTATTTAACTAAATCGATGGGAAATGTTTATACTTTGTAATTATAATGGAGAGTAATTGAATTACTTGTGGCATTACATTTTTAGCATATAATTACATTCTAAATGGGATATTGGTGCGTTCTGAAGTGGAAGCCATATGGATTGTCGCATAAATAGATTGGCAACTTGCAGTCGCTGTAGATCTGTGTTTACTTTGGTGCAGGCCCTAAACGCCAAGAACTGACTTCCCTGGTGCAGTGGCCTCTGGCTCTGAACGCAGGAGGCTGCAGGTTGATGCTGCTTTTGTTCTCATTTCATTACGTTCGGAGAAAGATACTTAGAAATACCCAGGGAGAATTTTTGGTTTTCTTTTTTTTTTTTTTTTTTTTTTTTTTGTCTTTTTGAGACAGGGTCTCCCTGTAGCCCCAGCTGTCCTGGAACTATGTAGAC
>NW_008350120.1:4611310-4657727 GCF_000622305.1 Nannospalax galili
TAATGAGAAAAAAATAAACACAGTTTTGGGTTATAAGTGTTATAAATACATTGTATAGTGTTAAGCTATAGATCTATAACATGTTTTCTAACAATTTATGGGTAAAACAGATTAAAAAATAGATAAATGTTGCAATTCTATTCATTGCCATCACAAATTATATTTTGACCTTTGCAGTTAAGTTGACCTTGAAATCTGTCTGTGGAGCTGGCTGTTTATGACATGATCATAGATGGTGCTGCCTTGCATTTACACTGTTATCTTGCACTGTTTGTCCTTCAGGTGTTAATGACTTAATATGGTTTTTGTGGTTTTAAGGCCCTGTACTATATTACTAAAACATGACCAGTTTGTAGTTCAGGTTGGCCTAGAACTCCCTATGTAGGCATGCCTAACCTAGAACTCAGTACGTAGCCCAGGCTGGTCTGGAACTCATAGAAATCCTTCTGTTTCATCCTCTTAGCCTAACCTAGAACTCAGTATGTAGCCCAGGCTGGTCTGGAACTCATAGAAATCCTTCTGTTTCATCCTCTTGAGTGCCGGAGTTACAGACACAAGACCCCACAGTTGGTGTACCAATTGTTTTAAAGATATTTGTGACTAGCATACATTTGAACATTGGAATATGATTTTCACACAGATTTTTAATATTTTTTTTAAACAGGAGCTTATAATTTGTACCATAGACTTTAAAGAAGAAAACAAATTCTTAAATTCATCATTCTCTGATGCTCTGTAGGTAGTACTTTTGTTTTTTTGTTAACAATCCTAGTAAACATGAATCTCTGAACAAATTGGGGTAAGATGCAAAGTGCTTGGGTTCAGTCTTGCTAGCGAGACTTGCTTCCTCATCTGGCAGATTGCATTCTTTTGGTCAGATGACCTACAACTGGCAAGTGGAGGTGCAGTCTCCGTGAGTCAGTAGCACCATTTCCCAGTGGCCCATGCAGCTGTTTCCACTCATTAGAGTAAAAGTGCGTTTCTCACTAACTGGAGGAGTGTGTTGGCAGTAGTGGTCCCCACCGTAAGAACTCCTTGTGCAGTAGTTTAGCTTGGAGCTTCCACTCTCATGTCTTTGTTTCTCTGTATTTTTGTCCCTAGCTCTCAGGGTGTCACAGTTAGTCTGAACACCACCTCTGGCATAGTCACGTCGTTTGAGCTGTCTGACAATACTAATGACCAATCTGGAGAACAGGAGGAGTCTGAGTATGAACAAGGAGAGGACGAGCTAGCCTACCACAAGCCTGACGGACAGGAATTGTACACTCAGGAATATCCAGAGGAAGGACAGTACGAAGGCCATGAAGCAGAGTTGACAGAAGACCAAATAGAGTATGGGGAGGAGCCGGAGGAGGAGCAGCTGTACAGTGATGAAGTGCTGGACATCGAGATCAACGAGCCTCTAGATGAGTTCACAGTGAGTCCTTCCCCTTTAGATGAGTTCACAGTGAGTCCTTCCCCTTGGATGGCCAGAGATAATCTGGCTTCCTGCTGGTAGGTCTATTCTAGACTGATTGGAAGCCTATTTACCTCCCTCGGGAGGGAGAGAAATTAGACCATATTATCACTGTCATCCAGTTTCTTTATCTGAGCTATGACAAAGTTTGTGTTGACAGCTTGTTTGGCCAGCAGTAGTGCTCCTTTGTCATTCTGGCAGGCTGCAAAGAATTCTGACCTTGAGGATTGCACCCTAAGGAAGAAAACAGCTTTGTGTGGTGGAGATACCCTGTCATTTGTGGGAAGTGCTTAACGCAGAGCTTTTATCCAGGCTTTGGATGAGATCTGATAAAGTCCTTCTAAGGTGAAAAGATTATTGACCTGCTAAAGACATCGTTAAGGTCCTAGTATTCCAGAGTGATTGATGTCCTGTTTTCATTCACCCTTTTTGTAACTGAGAACTATCTAAACCTGAATAAAGAGGTTGGAGGTTAGTTTAGAAAATGTCACACAGAATTTGTTATCTGTAATCAAGCAAAGATGGTGTTGATTTTTATTTCAAAAGGATGGCTTTGGTAGGTAGTTTTTTTTTTTTTTTTTTTTTTTTTTTTTTTTTTTTGTTTTTTTTTTTTTTTTTTTTTTTTTAATTACGTTGAACCATCAGGAAAGAAAAAGGTCCTTGTGTAATATTGGTCACCTGTCATCATTGTACATCATCAGAGGAGGTCTGCATTTAAAACAAGCATCAAATGACATTGATGCTGGAAGGATGTGATGGCTGCAGTTGTGTGGAGCCTTAGGGTTTTCAGAGCCTCGGAGTCCCATGAAGGCAGAGTGGAGCTAGGACTGCTGCAGTGGGCAGGACGTGTGCGGCACTGGCTCTGCTGACCACCTGGGTGGGAGTAGCTCTCTTAACCTGTGATGCCTTCAGTGGACAGTGGTGAGCAGTTGCTGCATCTTGGTCATTTACATGTGTCCGAGAGTATTTCATAGAGTCTGACGACATGGAGCCTGTTTAATTCATCGTGACTGCTTAGGGTCTCAGGAGGTAGAGGCTTATTCTTCAGAAAAGTATTCGTGGTTTGGTCTGTAAGTGATGAACAGCGCCATGGAGCCTGCTGTCTGTGGCCCTGTAACACCATGTTTTAGTAATGATTCCTTCGGTAGATGAACACTGGTCTTCTGTGTTCTGGTGGGCTTGGTATGTTCTCACAGGGGGACACTGTGGCTTAGAGCGCGTCCTGAAAGCTAACCCAAGGTCTTTGAGAATGGGCCTCGTTTCTTAGCTGTACTTTGTTGTTTCTGTTCATCTGTGACACTGGCTGTCTGTCAGTTGGGTCCTTATCTATAGATTAAGTAGTTGGCATGTCTTTACTGATAGTGTCCCAAATGTTGCTGAATCATAAAAACATATGAAAGTGGGCCCTGTTCACAAAGTTAGAACGTAGGGGACCAGATCACATTGTAAAAGTGCTTATAGGACAAGTTTGTGGAGTCACTTAGGAGCATGTCTCACTGAACCTTCTGTGGACTTGGGAAGAGTACTTGTGGTCAGTGAGAAATATCCTTAGGACCACATAAAGTCCCAAGTAAAATATAAAATTCACTTTGTTATCCAGCATTCTGTGGTGTGAGATTCCAGTATTGAAAAGAAAAAATGTTTTGATTTTCATGGGACTCTTCCACATTAAAATCATCTTTGTTTAGAATTACAAAGAAAAAAAAAGCCCAAACCAAAAACCCCTAAAGTTTGACTTAGACATTCTGAAAGTGTCCTCGTAGTTTGCAGTGTTCCTGAAGGGAGAGGATAGTGGCTGATGGTTTCTTCTGAGCAGTGGCTGCTCACCTGAACATGTCTGGGTTTGGAGCCCAGCCACCCTCCTGTGTTTCTGTGAACACCATGGTGGTGGTGTCTGAAGTGAGCCCCTTGCATGGGAAGAGGTGAGACTCAAGGAGAAGGAGCCGATGCTCGCTCCTGTGAGGCACCTGTGCTGTCTTAGATTGTCCCTCAGGCAGATGACTTTTGACCCTTAGACCAGTGATCACAAGACTAGACTGTCTCTGTGAAGGGTCTATAGTTGGTTTAGTGGTTTGAACGTGTTCCTTGCCCTAGTTAGAATTTGTTAACCTCTCTGAAATGTGGCCCCATAAACATGATCCTTATGTGGGAGCCCACCTGTGAAGTCTTGCCTTAGAATCCCAACATCATAGACTTCACCTGTGAAGAGTGAGGGATCCAAAGATGCTGAGCGTGGGCAGCACTGCCCTGGCCTCGGACCTGTTGTGCTCACAGCAGCATGATCTTTAGGGGGATTTTGTGAGGACTGTTCTGGAACAGATTGTGATTTCATTTTATACCCTGAGCTTGGGTAGCAGTAAGGACTGCACATTGCTTAGTAGTCAACAAGATAAAGTAACTTGTTGGTGACATTTAAGTGTAATCACTATAATTAGGACCTAAGAAATTAGTATCCATTGAGAGTTCATAAAACTCAGTTTTATACCAGCATGTTCAGATTTGCAGTTTGTGTAGAGAGTAGCAGATGGCTCTGCTGTGTATTCGGCTGAAATCTTAATTAGCATCTTTGACCGTATTAGAATCTGATCTTTATTGCTGCCGTGATGGAGGGGAGTGTGGTTGTTCTTTTTGACAGGTTGCTAGCTATTTCTTCTGGGAGGTGGAGTACAGCACTAGGGTCATCTGGAAAAGTGGTTTTAGTCACTTGGAGAAGCTGCTTTCTTGGACTAGAGGAGAGTTTTGGGTCCTGTGCGGCAGGCTGCTCGCTTCTTGAAAGTGGCCACGGACAGTAGGCAAGTCCACCTGTGCAGGTAGGGTCCGCCCTTCCCTTGCTTGTTGGTCAAACCAACACCAGCAGCCTGGCTCTCTGGGCAGCGTGGTGATCTCCAGCCAGCTTACCTCCTTCCTTCCCAGTCCCAAGGACCGCTTGTCTGTTGGTGTGTCCTTCCCATTTCATGCAAAATCTGGAATCATCGTCTCAAGGGGAAGGCCTGAAGAAATCAGTGCAGTCTGATGTTGAAAAACGACTTGCTGCCATCCAGTCGCCCCTACTTTTGCTTTCTCTCTTGTCCTGAGATTGGTGAGGGTTGTGGACGATGTCAGCTCCTCCCGTCAAGCATGCGAGAGTGCATGCCTGGTTCTTCTCAGGCTGCTTTTCCCTTTGGACGGCCATGGGAACTGTAGAGGCAGAGCCATGTTGCTCACCTTGGTGACTGGGCTAACACGTGCGCTTTGCCTGCATGAACGTGTGGAGGTGCTCGGGGCTTTGCTCACACAGGCCACCACCTAACCTCTGCTAAGATAATTCCGCATGAATCATACATGAAAAGTGGTTGAAAAACACCCAAAAGCTTTGTGAGAAAACCGTTTCTTCTCTTTAATGGTGTTAGGATGAAGAGTACTTGCAGGCTTATGGTGGGCAGCAAGGGCTGCAGGGGCAGGAAGACTGTGTGGCTGAAGACGACTTAGATGGGATCACTGACTCCCAGGTTGCTCCCGACACCCATGAGGTACTTGTTCAGCTTCTATGTTTCCTGAGTGTTTTCCTTCCAGACCTAAAACGAGCGCCGCTGCCCTCGTTTTCCTTTTCTTTCCGTGGTGTTAGTGCGAAGTTGCGGCGTCTCTGTGGGCTGTGGGTGGAGTAGAAGCCCTAGCCTTCTGGACCTAGAGAATTGAATTCAGTGCTATGGCTTGTGAGTGGTGTGCCCTCTGCGTGTTAATGCTCTTTGTTGTTTGTTCTTACGTTTTCATTTATTGTTTTGTTATTGCATGTGTGTGATGTGGGTGTGCGTGTGCCATGGCACGTGTGTGGAGTCAGTTCCCTCCTTCCCCATTTGCATGGGTCCTGGGAAGCATTGAACTCAGGTCACCAGACTTGCACAGGAAGTGCTTTTCTTCCTGTGCTCTCCACCTGCCCTGTGCGGTAGTGTCTAAAGTGGTTTTTAGAGCAAACTCTAAACAAAATGAGGTACTAGTGCCTTGAAAGCAGTCTTATAATTCTTTTAAATTAGTATTAGTTAATTTGGGCCACAATTCAAGAAATACTGCAAGGTTCCCCGAATCAGGGGTCTGTTGTAGGTGTTGAAACAAAGATGATGAAGCTGGTTCCTGCCCTCAAGGGACTTGTAGTCCAGTGTAGGAGGAAGGCACTGAGAATTAGTAATGTACAGAAGGAAAGTAACCTCTCTGGATGACCTCAGACTCATGGGGAGGGGCCAGGGTGTCTGGCTGTGTGGAGGAGGTGGCCCTCTGAAGTAGGTCTTAAAGGACTGGTAGCCTTGATAATTCTGAACTATCCTCACACTCTTGCAAACTGGTCCCATGTAGGACACAGAACATTTGTTTAGCCTTGTGAGATGTTGAATTTCTTAAAACTTCCATTTTTTCCAATAATTTAAAATTTTCTTCTTCTGAGAGATGTATGAAAGTCAGTATTTACCGGCTTAGACTGTTTATTTACTTTGGGTGTTAATGCCAGGGCTTTAGAGATCTGTCCGTTCTTCTTTCTGAGAATTCTGGGCATAAAACAGGAGTATTTCCTGGACATGTCCTTTCCCTTTGCGCAGGCTGAACTTGATTTTTCTTTTTGTGCTTTCTTTGTGTGTCTATTTGAAATAAATTTAAACTTGGAGAAAAGACAAGGTGAGTGCAGGGGACTTTGGCTCCAACCCTGCAGTGTAGGAGAACGCATTGCATCCAGCGAGCTTTGGCAAAGCTGAAGGACAGCTCCACAACTTGGGGGACCCAAGACAGGCCATCCTGGTTGTTGGTGCAGTTCTGTAGCACTCTGCCCAGCACAGCGCTCACCCCGCCTAGCCAGGCCTATGGGACACCAAAGAGAAACCCAGGAAGCTGTGGAAGCAGGGAGGGGGAGCAGCTGGAAGGCCGCCAAGAGCTCTAGGTGCTAAGTGGGTGGTAGGAAAGCATGGAGTTTGGAGCACATCTGTGGCCTTTTTACTGATTTGTAGTATTTTGAGTTTGGAAGGAGTTAATTTCATCCCCCCCAACACAGTTTTATTTAGTTTTTTTTAGGTAGCAGTATTACCCTTACTCATTTCTCAGATTTTATTGTTGTAGTGTATTTTGGAGTTGAGGGAGGTTTTGTAGGTTTCAGTCCTCAGATGGACGCTGGGGAGCAGCGTCACATCCACACTTGCTGATGGTGTGTGCTGTGATGGTGTATGCCTCCTGGGTCTGGACACCTGGAACTTCAGTCGCTGGAGTATATTAATTAAAGTAGATAAAATAAAAATGTGTTGGAGAGGCAGTTCCGGGAGGGAACAGAAGGGACATGTGCAGTACTTAAAAAAGGAAATCTGGGGGCTGGAGAGATGGCTCAGAGGTTAAGAGCACTGACTGCTCTTGCAGAGGACCTGGGTTTGACTCCCAGCACCCACATGGCTACGAACTGTCCTTAACTCCAGTTCCAGGGGAATCCGAAGCTCTCTTCTGACCTCCATGGCATTGCATGACACAGGTGCACTCACATACACATACACATACACATACACATACACATACACAAATACACATTAAAAAATAAAAATAAAATATAAAAAAATAAAAATAAAAACAGGAAATCCAACCATGTATGAGTTAATGTGACAAAACACTTTAGACAGAGATTACTTATTTTTGATAGTAAAAAGAGATTCTTCCTTATCAGTATTGGGGGAGGCTCAAATTATAGTTTTCAGTGTTTAAAAAACACTCCACATACGAATGTCTCTCTCACCTTCCCAACTTTAAACACTGGAGGAAAGGTTTTTTTTCTTTTTTTCTTTTTTGGTATTTCGAGACAGGATCTCCCTGTAACCCCAGGCTGGCCTCCATTTCACAAGCCTCCGCCTGTCTCTGCCTCCTGAGTGTTGGCATTAAAGGCATGGTGGTGCAGGAGGAAAGCATTTTAATCATGGTGTGTTGGCAATCTGTTTACTGTGAAACAGAAAACCTACCAAATCTTAGCTGTTGGGGGAAGCTATTTGGGAATGTGACTCACCATGATGAGGTGTGCAGGTGTCTTCAAGACTACGCAGTGCTGTTCTGGTCTGCACCGTCTAGGGTGTCGTCCACGAAGGCCAGCGGGGACTCCGCCACATTTACAGACAGGAGAAATGAGAGGCTGCCCCAATGGCAGGACTAGCTGGAGAGCAGTGCGCTTCAGTCAGTGACAGGTCAGCCAAAATTAGGGCTTGTATCATGGAGTTAGGCTCTTTAAGTCATGTAGGAAAACAGTGATTTGATCATAACTAAATGCCCTAAAACAATGTAAATAAAGTTCAGAAAAATGACATATGTGAGGAAATATTGTATAAGAGCCTGAAAATATTTTAGTACATAAGGCTAAGGTAACCACTGGAATATAAGTGTTAATAGTATATAGCTTGTCTCAGAAAGACTCAAAATGAACTGTGTAGTACATTTGGTATATACGGATGAATGTGCAGAAATAGCTAAAATGGAATCTGCACCTGAGCTGTATGTGAAATACATTCAGTAAGAACTAAAACCAAACCTACTTTAATACTGGAAAACCCAAGATTACCATGAGGTGCAGTCTTACTGTGTTGGGGACAAAGTAATGGAGGTGCCAGAGGAGGATTTTCCATGGGTTCTTCAGGTTCTGAACACGATGTGAGCAATTGCTGCTTGGTTGTCCACGTGGAAACTGTCCAGGCAGGCTTTTATAGCTGATGACCTTGAAAGAAAGGTCTTCCTCCAGGACCAGACAGGTTTGGGTAGGACAGATTGGAGGTCCTGCATGGAGGGGTCCATCCTGAAGCACATCTCCCTCTGGACAGGGTCACCTGACCCCAGGGACTGAGCAGGGCCTCAGGGAAGTGCTGCTGCTGGTGATAACTCAGCCAGACTGGCAAGAGTCCTAGTCTTAGAGCTTCTGTGGATCTGTGGCGGGCCACATGTTGCTTTCAAGCGTAAACAGTCTCAGCAGCTGTGAAGCATTCTTGTTCTTTAATGAATTTATCGAAAGGAATTCTGAGATGGGTTCAAGGCTGTGTGCACCGTGTGTTTAAAGCACTGGAAATATATGGAACCAATGCAGATTTTTATAAAGCGCTAAGTGGTTATGGTGACCCCACAGTGCAGTGATCTGTTCTGTCTCTCTGCTGTCTGCCGTGGGAAGATGTGGCTGATAATGGCATGGAGGGAGTGAAGTGTGTTAAAGATGAAAATGGCAATAGTGATTACTTGTAGGTGGTGGGTTGTTTAGTCTCTACCAGACTTTTCTAGTATTAAGAACTTAGGAGTGGGGCTGGAGAGATGGCTCAGCAGTTAAGAACACTGGTTGTTCTTGCAGAAGACCTGGGTTCGAATCTCAGCACCCACACGGCAGCTAACAGCTGTCTGTAACTCCAGTCCCAGGGGATTTGAGGGCCTTTTCTGTCCTCCGCGGCCATTGCACGACACGGGTGCACTTACCTACATGCAGGCGATACACTCATACACATGAAATAAAAATAATAAATAAAATCTAAAAAAGATAATGGGCCAGGCGTGGTGGCGCACGCCTTTAATCCCAGCACTCGGGAGGCAGAGGCAGGCGGATCTCTGTGAGTTCGAGGCCAGCCTGGTCTACATAGTGAGTTCCAGGACAGCTGGGGTACAGGGGAGCCCCTGTGTAAAAAAAACAAAAAAAAAAAAATTCGGAAGCCAAAAATTTTAAAAAAAAAAAAAAAAAAAAAAAAAAAAAAAAAAGAACTTAGGAGCACATTAACATACGTAAAGCAGTAAATGGAAAGAAGTACCAGGTGGTTAAAATCTTAATGCTTTAATTTGTGAGGCAACACGGGGAACTTTCTGAAGGTTCAGCAGGCATCTTCAGAGCAGAAAGTACACTGGACAGGGCAAACACTGTGCTCCTGCTGCCGTCCACCGGAAGCTGTACTGTGTCTTTGTTCTGCAAGCTGTGTGCCTGTGCTTGGTTTAGGGTTTGACGGTTTGAGAGTTGCTGGGGCTTCTCTCTGCCCTTCTTCCCTGCTCGCTGCTTCACCGTTCTTGTTGCTGTGTCTCCGGGGCTCACTGCAGTTTTCCATGTGTTCACAGGACCCTTCATGTCCCTTTTCAGAGACATGCTATGTGCTGCTCTTGTCCCTGGCAGCTAGACGGTTTGAGCTGGTTTGTCCAGTTAGAATCAGTACTTTATTTGTAAGACAGTAATTAGGATTTTAGGTGCTGAGAAGTTGACATTACTCACTATCTCAGTATTACTTGTAGATTTTGATTTAGGGAGTTGTTGATAATAGTTTTTAGAAATCTGTCTAAGTTACGTAGTCCACAGGGTGAAGGATCAGCTTTACTCTTCCACTCGTACCTGTGTTTTGGTGTCTTCCTGGTTCTTTGGCCTGTTTCTTAATTTTCCGCAGTGGTGAAGAGCGGCCCTCAGCTCCCCTGGCATGGAGCGGCAGAGGGAGGAGGCAGGCTGCAGTTTTCACATGACTCCAGCCTAGAAGCTCTGAAGGTTTATGTTAGAACTTGAATTAGAGAGCTGAAAAACATTTAATTGAAGAACTCGTTTCAAGTGGTGCTTTAAAAATTTAATATTCTTGCCGGGCGTGGTGTCACACCCCTTTAATCCCAGCACTCGGGAGGCAGAGGCAGGCAGATCTCTGAGTTCAAGGCCAGCCTGGTCTACATAGTGAGTTCCAGGACAGCTGGGGCTACAGGGAGACCCTGTCTCAAAAAGACCAAAAGAAAAAATTAATATTCTTGCTTGGTTAATACAAAGAAATTACTGTGCTTGAAACAAATTGGAAAGATCTATACAAAGGCTCTGCTTTCTCATTATTTGCAGTTATACTTTGATTTCTGACATAAAGAGCTTGCTTTCTAAAATAGTTTTCACAAGTATAGAGGAAGAAATGAGAGGTGTTGAGAAAAACATCTTTCAGTATTTGAAGTACTTTAAAAATCATAATGGGGTGCTGTGCTGGAGAGATGGCTCAGCAGTTAAGAGCACTGGCTGCTCTTGTAGAGGACCCCAGGTTCAGCTCCCAGTATTCACATGGCAGCTAACAACCGTCTGTAACTCCAATTCCAGGGAGATCCAGCGTCCCTCTCTTAACTTCCATGGGCGTTTCACGACACAGGTGCACTTACATACGTGCTGGCAGTACACTTATACACATAAAAAAAGAAAATAAAATATTTTTAAAAATTGTAATGGGGCTTGGGGAAGCTAGCTGCTCACTGAGTGAAAGCTCTTGCATGAGGATCTGGGCTTGAATCACAGCACCCATGTAAAGGCTGGGTGGGGTTGGAGACAGGCAGATCCCGGGAGCTCACTGGTCAGCCAGTCTAGCCAAATGGTGAGTTTCAGGTTCAGTGAGAGACCTGTCTCAAGGGAATAAGGCTGTGAATGATAAGAGGCCACACAGTACTCTGACCTCCCTGTGTGTGTAAGTGTGTGCATATGCCACACACACTGCAATGGTTACCGTAGGGGTGGGCAGCCATTGGTCATTTAGGTCTTCGAGGAATGCACACACGCATCCAGTGCCTCCAGTGCCTCCTGGCGAGCCAGCTCCACACGGCCACTTGCAGTAGCCCGAGTTTTCTTCAGAGACCTCCACTCAGGGGAAGCTGGAATTCTTGGCTTCAGCACAGAAAAGAAATTCAGGGTGAGCCAGCATGAGGCAGACTTGGAGTTATGAAAAAGATTTTTTTTTTTTTTTTTAAAAACCTAGATTTAAACATGGGCCTGATAGACTCTAGGAGAGAGAACACACACTCAAGAGCACAAATGTGGCTTCCCAAGGGAGAGGCATTTCATTGTCCACACACCGTAGGAGCACGCAGTTTTGCAGAGAAGCTAAGGAACTTAAATGAGATCATGGGTGCTTCCTGAGGTACCTTGGATAGGATTTCAACTAGGGAGGGAAGAAGTTTCTAGTGAGGTAGGATGTTTCCATTATAAACAAACTGACAGTCCTTGTTTGTGAGATTCCCTGGGAAAGTAGTAAGCCATATTCAGGGTCACATAAACTCACCTTAAGAGTGAATCATTGTTATTTGACACTTGTTTTTGAAAATATCTCCATCTAAAAAGAAGTCTTCACAGCAAATGTTAATTGTCCTAGAATTCTTGGTTCTTCCTTGGTGAGAAGTTTCCCTCTCACATCCCCACAGCATTCCCTGTATGTCTACCTACCACAGGCTACATACAGCCCATGCTCTCTGGAGTCCGTCCTTCTTTCTAAGTCCTGACTCCTCAGAGGCAAGCTTCAAAATTTTATTTTACTTATTTTATGTGTTTGCCTGCATGTATGTAAGTGCATCATGTGTGTGCAAACCCCTGGAGGCCAGAAGTGGGCATAGGATCCTCTGGAACTGGAGTGAAATTTCAGATGACATCATGATGGTGCTGGGACCTGAACCTGAGTCCTCTGTACGAGCAGCCAGTGCTTTTAATCGCTGAGCAGCCATTTCTCTAGTCCCTTCCCCACGTTCAGTTGCTCTTTTCCTATATGAGAAGTC
This sequence comes from Nannospalax galili, assembly GCF_000622305.1. Classification (NCBI taxonomy): domain Eukaryota; kingdom Metazoa; phylum Chordata; class Mammalia; order Rodentia; family Spalacidae; genus Nannospalax; species Nannospalax galili. The sequence continues at coordinate 4,623,258 of NW_008350120.1, forward strand.
GCGTGGACGTAATGGACGTGGAGCAGCACTCCCGTGTCAGCCTCTGCAGTTGTTTCTTCTGTGGTGTTGGCAGTTGAACCCAGAGTCTCATGCATGTTAAACAAGGGCAGTGCCAGGGAGCCGCAGTCATAACCTCATGTCTAGCTGCTCAGTTCTCTTTCTGAGTCAGCATAGCTTGTTATGTGCATCAAGAGTTGTTGTGTTTATGGAGATACTCCACTACTCACTTTCTTCTTGTTAGGTGTTTGGGTTGTTCCCAGTGTTTTGTTGTTGTTGTTACTGTGAACGAATATTCATCTTTTTGTAGATAACACATTTTCCTTAGGTTAGTAATTAGTGGTAGAATAGTGGGATGCTAATTTTTAAAGTGGTTGTGGCATTTTATGCCCTGCCTCCTGGTTGAGCAACCTTTCGTTTCCATCTTGGAGGACAGTGTTTTCAGTCCTAACGGGGGCACCATTGTGTTTTTAGTCCTAATGGGGTACCGTTGTGGTTTTAGCTCACACTCTCTGCTGACTGGTGATATGGATCACTGTTGCACATATTTTTGAACTTTACATAATTTATAGATCCAGTTTTAGTCTCTTTCAGTTGGGCTGTCCGTTTGTATAAGCTACAGTATGCATAGTCTTCACTGGGGTTGTCTGTATATGTACGTTCTTCCCAGTACATTATGGTATTGTGTGCGTATTTGTAGCGTCTATAACCCAGAGAGATGGTGCTTGATGGGGTTCTACAAAGTCTAGATATCAAGTCCATTGGCAGATACATGTTATGTGAATATTTCCTCTGGGTTATGTCTTCTCTAAGTCCTTTCCCTTTTCCTTTTTGAGGCAGGCAGGGTCTCACTGTGCAGCCCTGGCCGGCCTTGAGCTTACCATGTAGACCAGGCTGGCCTGGAACTCAGAGATCCGCTGCCTCTGCCTCTCAGGTGCTGGGGTTAAAGGCCTGCCCTACCAAGCCTTGTCTTCGTTTTCCCAAATTGAGATTTTTAGACAAGATTGGGCATGTTCAGAGTGCTATATGCCACCCTGACGTATTTAAGTGCTATGTGCCACCCCTGACATATTTAAGTGCTATATGCCACCCTGACGTATTTAAGTGCTATATGCCACCCTGACATATTTAAGTGCTATATGCCACCCCTGACATATTTAAGTCATAGACAAAGTTTTTGCAAATTAAAGTTTTTGTAAATAGAAAATACTTTGGATGAAGACCACTGGGTCAATAACATTTTCTTAAAATTTATTTTTACGTCCATGAGTGTTTTGCCTGCATGTATGTAAGTGCATCTGTGTCATGCACTGCTCATGGAGGCCAGAAGAGGGCATTGGGTCCCCTGGAACTGGAGTTACGGATGGTTGTTAGCTGCCATGTGGGTGCTGGGAATCGAACTTGGGTCCTCTGCAAGAGCAGCCAGTGCTCTTAACTGCTGAGCCATCTCTTCAGCCCCGTTGTTCAGGATTAAAAAAAAAATGTACATTGAATTTTAATGATGCCTTTTCCATGTCTATTGATGTAACCACATGGTTTTTTTTTTTTACTGTGACTGCTGAAATCAGTGGGTGGGTGGAGGTGGTTTTTTCTTGGTGGCCGTACTGCTTACTGAGTGTGGTCTGTATCCCCTGGTGGCTCATGAGGAATGAGGGCTCTCAAGTCAGAATTCACCTTTGAACAAGAGTTCCATCATTGCACATTTTCCCAGAGCAGCGCTGCCTGGGGCATGTGGGGTGGCTCTGGAGACACCCTGGCAGTGGTGCCATGTGGGCTCATCTTGGACACCAGTCACTCTGGTCTGACTGTGTGCACAGTGATGCAGAAGTAATGGTGTCGGACCGGCAGGAGCACAGAGGTTCGGAGGCTCTAGAATTCTCCAGCATGGTGAACCCCAGGAATTGGAAGACCGTTGTCAGCAGACTGGATGTGACAGTGGTTCAGCTCTCACTTTCAGCATTGTGCCCCCATCTGTAAAGCAGACAGCCCGTGACTGGTAGCTAACTCTTCACAGAGAGAATTTTGGGAAAGGAAGAATACAAAATGATTGTACTCTGTTTTGATTTTTTTTCTTGTGTATTTTTAAAACAATATGCCTTCATTCCTCTTAAGAACGAAGAACATCCATGAGAGTGAAGAGGCAAGTACGAGTTTCCCTGATAGAAGTCGCTTTTGCTCAGTGGGTGCCTGCTTTCCATCTGAGAGTGGGCCACTGAGACCCGGGAACTGACCCAGGTCCATAGGCGTTTCAGGAAGAATTGTCTGAAAAAACTACTTTGGTTTGGGATGGATAGTAGAGGAAATTTTTGTGAGGGATACTGATAGAATAAAACATTTTATTTTAGTGTGAAGGAATGGCAAAAGAGAAAATGATTTTGCTTTGATTGGTCTCAGCCCTAAGCAACTGATGGCAAGATGAGCGGGCAAGAGTAACGTAGGGAGGATGGAGAGTGATGAAGGAAGGCTGTGGGAGGCCGGAGCAGCACAGCAGCCTCAAACCAGAACTGATCAGACCAGCTTTACAGCTTTCCTCACAGAAAGGCAAAGCAGGTGGCTTAGGAACTACGAGCAGTCCAGCCTACAGGGCTGAAGGAGGGTGCCATCTAAGGTGTGAGTTCTGTGCTGATGGAGTCAGAACTGCAGTGTTCATCTACAGAAATGGGATTTGCTAGTGTCCGCTTACGTAGACTCAGAATCAGCTTAGGTTACATGGAACTCTGTTTGCTCTGGGTTAAACTGGAGGTAGCAGGTCGAGCAGGGGTGTTTAGAACTGATATCTGTGCTCTGGAAGACTAAGTCGCAGCACAGTGTAAGACCATGTTAACCACCGGCAGGAATCTGTGTCTTCCACAAGTAAGTTGACTTTTAACATTTGAGGTTATTTTTCCCCCTGGAATTGGCTTACTGTTTCACATAGCCTCTGTAGGACCTGTGGCCTTATGGAACATTAAACATGAGTGATTGTGGACTCACCTCTTCCTGCTTGCCTTCTGTCTGTTGTGTAGGGAGGAATGGAGACACTGGAGCTCCAGAAGGACATGAAGGAAGAGTCGGACGAGGAAGACGATGACGACGAAGAGTCTGGAAGACTACGGTTCAAAACAGAAAGGAAAGAAGGAACAATTATTAGACTCTCTGATGTAACTAGAGAGAGAAGGAACATTCCAGAAACTTTGGGTAACTCTTTGTGCCTGTGTCCCATTCTTCTCTGCTCCCTCCATATTTTGTTGTGATTGATGACACAGGAAAACAGGTGACCGTTGGTGAGGACGTGTGGTCTGTGGAGGCCTGTGCTTGGCTTAGTGCTGTGCTTGGCATTCTGCCAAGTGGCCACTTCTAGAGTAACAGTGTTTGAGTAGAATATTTCAGAGGGTGTTTGTTTTTTAAGTAGTTTTTCCTTTGGAGACTGTGGCCTAAAGCTGCTTTCCTACTGACCCTGTTTTCCTCCCTGGTCCTGAGTTGGCCATGTGGGACGCTTGGTGGGAACACAGGCCCTTTTCCACGTAACACCCCTCAGGTAGCTAGGGCTAATTTTACTAGGACACAGTGATTCATCTTGCACTTTTAATGCCCGCATAGTCATCCTTTATGGATTCTCTTCTGTCTGCCGTTCATTAGTGTTTAGTGACTAGTTTGTAGAAATAGTTAATTGAATGTCAAGTAGTAGATGCTGCTACTGAAGCTCTACCTCAGACTCTTTCCTGCTAATAGTGGTGTCCTAGTCTGTCTCTCCACTGCTGTGATAGAACACTCTGACCAATACCAACTTGGGCTGGAAAGGGTTTATTTTATCTTTTTAAAAATATTATTTTTATTTTATGTGTACGACTGTATTGCCTGCATGTGTGTAAGCGCACCCATGACTTGCAGTCCCCGTGGAGGTCAGAACATTGGATTCCCCTGGAACTGGAGTTACAGATGGTTGTTAGCCACCATGTGGGTGCTGGGAATCGAACCTGGGTCCTCTGCAAAAGCAGTCAGTGTGCTCTTAACCACTGCACCATCTCTCCAGCTCCGGTTTATTTTACCTTACATCTCCCAGGTCACAGTTCATCAGGGAGCCCAAGGTAGGAACTCAGGGTAGGAACCTGAAGCACAGGCCATGGAGGAACACTGCTTACTGGCTTGCTCCCCTGGCCCCTGCTCAGCCTGCTTTCTTATGCAACACAGGCCCACCTGCCCAGGAGTGGCACCACCCACAGTGGGCTGGGCCCTCCCACATCACTCATCAAGAAGATGCCCCACAGACATGGCCACAGGCCGGTCCAATAGAGGAAATTTCCCAGTTGAGGCTCCCTCTACCCACGTGTGTTAAGTTGACACTACTTGACCCCACCTCTCTGCACAGCTTCTGCCCTTTCCCGCTGAGCAGTGTTTCTCAAGTTTGACTATTGCAGTCACTGTGGTGGACTTGGGAGCTCAGTGGTAGAAGCTCTTGTGTGCCTAATCCCACCCTGAGAGCTTTGCTGAAATAGCACTGGGGCCACTCCCAGCCATTCTTATTCATTATTCTAGGGCAGTGCCCAGAAAAGTTGTTATTTCCAGTGTGTTCCCAGGTGCTGCTTGGAGCCCAGAAGGACAGGGCCAGGATGTGGCCTCTTTCTAAGGAAGAAGGCAAGGGTCACAGGAGGTGAGGCTGTACCTGCCTTTCTGTCTTGGTTTAGATAAGAATCAAAAATCAAGGCCTCACATTACCTTCATGGCATGTTTGGGGGCGGGGTACATTTAGTACTGAAGTTAGAGCCCAGGACCTTGTGCATGGTAGCAGCTACCCTTAGCCCATAACCTTTATTACATTATTTGTGGTGGTTTTTACTATTGAATGTAAGCAGCTTGCCAAGTTCTTTAGGTGAACACTAAGCTGCCAAGACACACACACACATGCACGCACACGCAGTCGTGATACTGAGCTGAGCTATGAGCTAGTCTGGCACAGTACCAGGGTTTTTGCCCTCTCCCTCGATTCTCTTTCTTTTCTACCTTTGGTTCGAGATTGACCCATACCTTTTCTTTTCCGTCTTTTTGAGACAGGGTCTCCCTGTAGCACCAGCTGTCCTGGAGCTCACTATGAAGCCCGGGCTGGCCTCGAACTCACAGAGCCCCGCCTGCCTCTGCCTCCCAAGTGTGTGGATTAAAGAAAGGCGTGCGCCACCACGGCCTGGCTTTCTGACCTACACCGTTTTTTTTTTTTTTTCTTTTTGAACACAGCAGTTTAATAGATAATGGATATTACTGTTTTGGTTAAAAACATTATTGTTGATGTTGATGCTGAGTATACTCTAGATGCATAAAAATTGAGTAAGATAAAATGAAAGTGAAGAGTTTGTATATGGTTGAAGTTTGGTTATTACCAGCTTAAAATAACCATTCTGATTATTATTTTTCTTTCTCTCTTTTTTTATTATTTATTTAATAGCCATATAATTAGAAGAAGCATTTCATTACAGCAGCATTGACATATTCAATAATAATTTCCAGAGCTGAGATGCATCTCTTTCAAAATTGGCTGTAAATTTTTAGGTTTACCTTTGAATTAATACAGTCATACAGTATTGTACTGCATATAACCCCTGTAAGACATAAAATTAAATGAGGTTTTAAACTTTAAAAAAGATCTCCATTTCATTATTAAAATACAGGTTCATACAGAAAAATTCATTTTTAATACAATTGACACTATGATGTACATGTGTTTCTAATCTCTATATATCTGATTATTACTACAGTCGGTTACTTTCTGAGCTCCTTGGCATCTGAGCATAGATATAAAGTTATCAGGTAGATTTCATTGGTAATGTTTTTCACATCTACTAATTATTAAGGAGCAAATTTTTATGCTTTCTAGAGCCCTTATACTCTGATATTCCTGCTACTGTCTGCTGTGTTGTCGGCACCCCCAGCCATTCCCCATTACTTGCCTTTCTGGTGACTCTAGTCAGCCTATCTAGATGACCTACACTTTTTAAAAAAATGTTTAAAAATTTTTTTCAAGTGTATGAGTATTTTACCTGCATGTATGTAAGTGCACCCATATCCAGAAGAGGGTCTCAGATCTTGTGTAACTGGAGTTACAGATGGCTGTTAGCAGCCATGTGGGTGCTGGGAACTGCTCCCAGGTCCTCTGCAAGAGCAGCCAATGCTCTTAACTGCTAAGCCATCTCTCTAGTCCCTTACCTAGACTTTTTTGAAGTTAGAAAGTTGTCAGTTGTGTAAGCCATGTATCTTAGAGATGTCATAAAATTTCTTTAAAGCTTACTGTGTTTCTGATGAATTTGACCTGAATTTGTCCTTGAATAAAAGCAGATGGAGCAGATCTTTAAGAAGCAGTTTAGAAAGAGCAGAGTGTTTCAGCATAGCAGAAGAAACTGACTGGAGGAAAGATGTCCTGGTGTCTTGGGTTGGGCTAAGATGGACAAGGAAAAGATATCTGCACCTGGCCAAATGCTGAGGGCCTGGGCAGCAGTAGAGGTGGCTTCCTAGGCTGTGGAGGGCACTGAGGTGGGAGGTGGAGGAGGGAGTGGTGAGTCATCACTTCTTGGCCTTAGGCCTCATATGACTGTGTCTTTGGCATATGTTTGAAGCTTGAAGTCAAATGCATACTAACTGAGCTCCAGGGTAGCTGTGTGGTCTAAGGACATTAAGTCTACAACAGCTAAACTTAGGAGTAGGGATCTTTCCTCCCTCTACAGCCAGCTGGCTGAATGGCCACTGAGTTTGCTCCCCGACCCTGACCATGCTGCCTTCTGCCATGCCTTCCTCCCTGCTCATGGTACCTCCCATGAGGTACTGGGGTGGTGCTCTGGACTGGTCCAACTTCCTGGTGTTCGTGATTTTCATTTGTTTTCAGGACTTTTATCTCGTTTCCTTCTTTGTAGAATCATTTGTAATTGTATTTATAGACATTGTTTCAAGCCTTTTTTTCTTTTTGAGGTACCTGGCTGTGTAGACAGAAAAGGCTAGAAGGGCTGGTTTGTTGTGGGTCACACCCCTGGAGCTCTGGAAGGAAGAGATTATTTACTATTCTTCTAGACATTAAAAAAGACTAAATGTATCTTTATAGAATGGTAGTTTGGCTAGGAAATTGGACAAATCAAAATATTCAAAGCTCTTTTCTCTATATTTGTGAGTTCTAATTTAAGAAAGTTTAATGTTTGGAGACACAGGTTTTCTAGTAGTGTTGAGGTTAGGGTCATTCTTAGTATGGAAAGTATGTCGTTGTCCCTCAGAGCGTTGCTCCTGAGAGAACGTCCTGTTGTGTAGAGCTGGGGTTCGCAGGACTGTCACTTGCAGCTTGTTTGTATGACCCAGTGACAGAAATTCTAGTCTCTGTAAAAGTGGTCTGGATAGGTCTATAACAGAAATGATTACATTTATTAGCTTGCATAAAGCAGTTTGCCTACTGTTTATGCTGAAATTAGTGCCTTGCTCTTTGAGTATATATGTTGTTTTATAAAATACAGGTTTTGACCAATTGAAATTTTTTTTGTCATTTTGATTACAAACAAAAACTTCTCCTTGGCATAGCCTTGATTTCTGTTGAGAGCATTTTGCTCTTTAAGAAGAATCAAATGGTGCTCCAGCCTCTCCTGTTTCTGGCTCCACAAGGTTCACATGAAGGGGTGAGTTCTTTTCAAAATCTAGAAGGGAGTTTGGTCACTTTTAGTCTTTAGTTCATGCTGTCACCCTTAATTATGAAAAGCACAGATTCATGCATATGACCGTCTCCATTGTTAAAGAACTCAAGGCACAGTTGTTGATTTGATTGGATTAAAAGTGGAATTTAGGGCTTGATTGGTGAGCTTTTTTTCTTCAACTAGGATTCCAGAAATAAAACCTTACAGAGAAAGATTTCAGTGACTGTTTTCTTCATTTTCCCAATGATGACACACTACTGTGAATTCAGAAGATAAAGATTTCATTCCTTGCAAAGGATGCCACAGGTGTAAGTGGGAATTCCGTGGCAGAGCTCAGTTGTGCCAGGCTGCTGCTGTGTGGCAGAGGAGCGGGCCTCTTGGGGTGCTAGTGCCAGTCGCTCGCTGTCTGGTGGGATGCCGACCTGCTCTGTGGTCAGCCCCAGCTGTCCGGTGGGATGCCGACCTGCTCTGCTCAGCCCCAGCGTGAGGCCGTGGTTCCCTTGCTCCTTTCAGCTGACTTAAGAGGATCTTTGAAATCGGCATGAGCTGAAAGTCAAAGGCTGCGTTTGTTGTCCTTGTCCGTCATCTGTGCTCTTCGAGATCTTGTGTTGTCTCACCAGCACGTGTTAAATTACTTTGTATTGTTTTAACTAAAAAGTCTACTTGAAACCCTTTTATGTTGTTCTCTTGAACTAATATCTTTAATTTCATTTACGACCAAAGATATGTAGGGAGAATGTTTCCATATTGACAGTTGGAAATTGTTAGTGCTGACAATTACATACTGCCCTGTTTATACTATAGTCCTCTATTTGCAGAGTTTGACAAATTTCTTGGTTCAGTTGTCTTGTGAGGGGAAAAAAATTTGACTGTCTTTTGCTATTTTTATTCTGCCAAACTGTATTCTAGGAGTATGTGTTGATTTTCAACAACTACATAATTGTTTGGATGCAAATATGTTCTTAATATTAAGACGGGGACAGTATATTATAAAGTTGGCCATATTATGATACATCTCTTTACTTCAGGATCTGGACATAGTTCAGAAAACACTTAAAGGGAAATTAACATTTCAGTTGAAGTTACAAATGTAATTTCCATCCTGTCATATTTTGGTGACCTTCTGTGACAGCTTGTCTCAATTGGAGGAAAGCATTTTTAGTTGCTGATTAAAGATGTCATTTGAAACCATTTTATTACTGAGGATAGTGAAATGAATCTTGACACTCAAAACCACTAGAAAAATAATTGCTGATTCACTGCATAAAATGTGAGAGTGAACCAGTCATGTAGTCAGGATTAGAATAAAAGTCTGTGCTGGTGAAGAGGACATGAACTTTTCTGTGGAATGGGGTCTAGATTCATTTGAAGGGGAGGGAATACCTTAGAAAATTTTAAGAAAATGAATTACAGCTTAGAGATTTCTGGAAGAATTAAGAGTCCAAGGTAGTAAGTAGACTGTAATGATGCAATCACGAGGATTCACCCACTGGAGAAGAAAGCCTCAGGAAGGTTGCAGTAGCTGTCTTCAGGAAGTCCACATCCACCGGTGCAAGGTCTAGTGCACAGTTTAGACACTACTGTAAGGTAAAGGACCCTGTCTGGATAAAAGGTTTTTTTTTCCCCTAGGAGTTTAGAATAATAGGTTCTTGGAGTTTCTTAGGGTCTGCACCATGTTCTCTAGATCCCTGAAGCCTAGGACAGAGACGAGTAGCTGCCTGATGCTCTGACAGGGCTTGGCGCCATGAACTTGTCCTTGTGTGACTTTGATCTTGTTAAGGTCCATATCTGGTTGCCTGAACATATGAAGTCTTTATGAGAAAATGAAGGTTTTTTTGTTTTTAAAGTAAAACTTTGAAGTGAAATGAGTTTTCTATAGGAATTACCTTTGATGACTTTAGAGCATGTTCAGTAAAGCTTTGTTTCAGATCTCAGTAGTCAGGAATTTGCTTTCCGGAGTCCGTACAATTGCACATTAGTAACATTCTCAAACTGTCGTCATTGGAGCTGTGTAGGGAGGGGTGTTCCAGACCGTGACCTTGCCTCATGAGGAAGCCAGGGATTGCAGAGAGCCCAGCAGTCCAGGCAGGCTCCAGGGTCAGAGTTGAAGTGAACATAGTTTAAGGTTGATAGATGATTGACCCGCCCCTGCCCCTGTTTTCTTCCTGGATTTAGTCCAGGCTGTGGGAAGGTATCTAACGTGTGCATCTTTTCACATAGAGCTTTCAGCAGAAGCCAAAGCTGCACTGCTCGAATTTGAAGAAAGAGAGCGACTGCATAAGCAGGGACGCTACGGCTCCCGGCGGGGCGCGAGGCGAGGAGGCTCTCTAATGTGTCGTGGAATAGGAGACCAGAGGAGAGAGAACAGCGAGAGGGGAAGGATGAAGGAGCACAGGCCTGCCCTGCTTCCTACCCAGCCTCCTGTCATGGTAACTATGCTTCTTGTTCAGTGCCTAAAATCTAAATACCAGGGACAGAATGCTTCTGTGGGCGGGAGATTCACCTTCACCATTTCTTAGTCTGAAATTAAAGAGAAGTGATAGTTGGTTTCCAATTTTTAGTCTGTAGTGAAGCTTTGTTTATGGTCTCAGAAGCTGGGACCTCCAGTAATCAGGCAGTAAGAAATATACATGTCTCAACTACTTCCACAGGAGTAGCTGATGGCCTAGTGCCCCAGCTGTGACTAGCCCCAGCTGAGCCCCACTTTCCCGAACACCCAGGCCTTCTCAAGTGCACTGCCTTTCAAAACCCAAGTCACCACATACGTAATTACACAGTTGTTATTTTGTTGGGGTTTTTTTTTTTTGGTCATTTTTTGAGACAGGGTCTCTCAGTAGCCCCAGCTGGCCTGGAACTCACTATGTAGACCAGGCTGGCCTTGAATTCACAGAAATCCACCTACCTCTGCCTCCCGAGTGCTGGGATTAAAGGCGTGCGCCACCACGCCTGGCCACAGTTATTATTTTATAAAACATTTTTAATAGGCTTTTCCTTAAATAGCACTTTTGTCTTAATTATCGTAGCTTACATAAAAAAGTTTTTATGATTTAGGTATAAATTATGTAGTTTACCTTAGGTGACTTTTTTCCGTCTTTCTGGGATGTCTCAGAGGCAAGGATAGGAACCATGGTTACTGTTCTTTTAGCAGCTGGAGGTAAGGGTTTCAGCTTTCTGCTCAGGAAATCAGTGTTTGGGAAGAAGTGTGGTGCGAGGAAGTGTCTAGTGCATGCCACACCACCCTGAGATTTCTGATCTGCACTTTAGTGTTTCAGGAGTCATCTGCTGGTAAGTTAACGAAGAAGAAAGGGTGATTTGTGCTCTTGTGTTCACATCCCCTGAGGGAGGAGGAACCAGCGGATTGGTGGCATCAGTGAACTGCTCTAGTGCACACTGCTGTTTGGTCCCTCATCAGGTGTTCTATTTCTCCTAGCAGACCTTTCTTTTCTTTCCCTTCCCTCTGCCCCAAGTCTGTCAAGACTGACCCTTTCGTTACTGTATCTCTTTGTTGGAAACACTATAGAACTCCTCCTTTTTACCTACAAGGTGAGGGAGGATAATGGACACAACCCACGTCTTGACAGCAAAGCTGTGTCCTTGGATTCTAGTGGTACTGCTCCTGCTGCTTAGTCACCAAGTTGCTGGCCGACTGGGTCTGACAGGCCGTGCATGTGGCTGCAGCCCGTCTTCCCGTGAGTGGTGCTGTGGACTGTACAGGGCTGTCTTCAGTGAGCTTGCCCTTCCCCTCGTGTTCCTCCCCAAGCCACAGTGATGCTTGGTCCAGCTCGCTCCCTACCCAGAGCCAGTCTGTCTCCTTGTCTGTTCACCTCTGGGTTCCAGGAAGAATATTCTTGGCCCCTGCCGCCCACCTCCTCTTGGCTGGTCCTTTGATGCTGGATTCCATTCTTCTCACAGTCCTGAACTGCACCCTTGGTGGTCACTCATTTGGGGTGCTTGTCCTGTGGCTCACCACCCCAGGGCCTGTGTTGTCACTGTTACTGCCTTTCTCTTGAGTCTCTTTTTGGGGACTATCTGTTCTTTCCTTTCTCCCTCCTACACCGTGTAATGATGTGACACATGCATGCCACGTATGACGGTTATACCACGCTAAATTGTCTCCATCATCTCACGTTGTGGTTGGGGTGGGAGCATTTGGAATGGCCTTTCTCATGGTCTAGCTTCAGCAGTTTCTTGTAGCAGCTTTACTTACCACTCTGCTGCCTCTCACCTCAGTTCTCTGTCCAGCTCTGGTTCTCATTTCCAGCTGCCCCTGTAACATCGCCACATGGGTTTTCATGGGCCTTAGAGTCTATTCACGTAAAACTACACAGGAGCTTTCCTTAAAACTCCATTCTGCTGTTAAATTATGACCATGTACAGTGACCACCTCCTTAGTATCGCGCTGTTACTTTGGACGTCCCCACGTTGGTTAATGTGCTTGTCTCTGTTCTCTACCATCTGGAGGGTTGGGCTAGATAGCTCTACTTCCAGTTTTGAATAGGTGAGTTTATTAAGAATATAGGAAGGCAAAGTAAAAGAATAAATAGCAAGAGATAGATAATAGAAATTAGAGATGATAGAGATGATAGATTAGATAGATGATTGATAGATAGATAGATAGATAGATAGATAGATAGATAGATAGATAGATAGATTGATTGATTGATTAGATAGAAAACTTCATCGAATCACTTGCTCAAAACATCTCGCAGAAGTAGACTGGGGAAGCCTCTCTGAAGCTGGAGTTCTTGATGGAGTCCTAGGAGAGCAGGGTTCCCCCTCAGGTGAGGCTACCAAGTAAAAGATCAAATAACAGTAGAAAAGTGACATCATCAATTCCAGAACTTAGAAATGGATTGGGGAAGCTGAGGCAGTCAGCTGAGTTCCATTTGAGCTTTCTGTCCATGGATGAGCTTCCCTGGGCTGAACTTCTGGTTCTCTTTCCCACAGCACTTTTATATCACGGGATGAACCACAGTAACCTGTGTTGGAAATGGTTCACCTTCTAGCTGTTCTCAAGGACATGGCGTTTTTCTCGTGGGCGGTTTTGCTGTTCTCTTCCCCCCCTGTCACAGAGTTAGGGGAGCCAGCCTATCTCCGAACGAGGGGCCTGGAGGATACTGAGACAAACATGCTTGGGTTTAAAATGGGGAGGGGCCCCCACTTCCAGAGCCAGCTTCTCAGCTCCAGCAACCCGTGATGGCTTACCAAGGTCAAGTCCATTATCCTCTCAGGTGTGTAAAAGTGATGGGAGAGAAGGGCATGTCCTAGACCTGGATGCAGGGAGAGTACACTTTTATTGGTTCCTGAATCTTTGGAAAAGTTCTCTCTGAGGAGGGATAGCCAGCCAGTGCCACGTGCTAATTAGTTTTAAGTCTCATTGTTTTTCTGAAGTCTGTCCTTGTTCTTCATCTGATAGTGGCTCTTTCTTTTCTCTGCATTCTGCTGTGGCCTATCATTGGCCTGTGCTAATCTCTTCCTTCTCACATGCTGCCCGGAGAGTCACTTTCCTACGAGAAGACACCATCGGGGCTCTTCATGTGCATTGTATTTGGAACTCAGAAGCCCTCCATAATTTGGCATCGTCCCAGGGAAAACTGCTGTTGAATGAGGTGGCTGAACTGTAGGTGTTTGGCTGCTCCTTGGCAGTGTGGCCAGTTTGATGAGTGGTTAAAGGAAACTTGTGCAATCACATTTTCTGAATTCTGATTACTTGTAAAGAGGTTAAGAAAGAGGACTGTCTGTCTGACATTGCCATTAGCTCGGCCTGCTGCTTCCTGTGCTGACCTTCAGCAGGGACTGGACACGGGGGCTGCGGGATACCACGGGTGCCCCTGTTTTCCTTCTCAGTGACCTTTGGAAACAACTGCTTTGTGTCCCTTTTGTCCCTGAACTGCCTTCTCTCTGTGCGGCTCCTGGTGTCCTGGTGGACCACACAAGAAGGCTGTCCTCCTGCTTCTCCTACTGGACCGTCACTCTCCCTGGGCCTGGGTCCTCCTGGAACTGCTCACTGTAGCCCTGGCTCTTATCTTCCCCTCAGGCAGGTTTCTGGTGCCGCCTTCTGTCTGCCCCTGAGACCCCTCAGGGAAGAGGAACAGGGTTGGCTGTGCTTGGAGGCTGAGGGAGCCTTGCTCACTGTGGGCAGTTTTGTTTCCTGGGAGGACTTTTATTTTTCAAAATTGATGTAGTGTGTTTTGGGGCTGCCATTTCTTCGCTGCTTGTCTTGGACTTGCTTAGCTGGGAGCTTCTGGTGAGCAGACTGGGCGGCTTCTTACCCTATGCACCAAGTGTGCGTACAGGTTGTTATGTGACCCGATCTCCAAGAATAATCAGTGTGAGCTTGTAGCAAATCAGCATTCCCTTCATTTTCTTTGAAATGGTGATTCCTGTACTTTTTCTGTTTTGGTGGTTTTTAGGCTCACTCTCCAAGATTAATCCCTCCGCCGCAGCCACAGCCTCCTCCGCCACCGCCACCACCTCAGCAGCAGCCCATCAGAAGCCTGTTCCAGCAGCAGCAGCTGCAGCCTCTGCTCCCCCTGCAGCACCCACATCATCCCTCCCCACCCCAGGGAGTGCACATGCCTCCCCAGATGGAGACCCCAAGGATGATGCTGACTCCTCCTCCCGTGACTCCTCAGCAACCCAAGAACATCCACATCAACCCACACTTCAAGGGGACGGTGGTGACCCCTGTTCAAGGTGCGTGCCCGCCTAGAGTGTATCAGAGGCTCCGATGGCAGGTATGTGGGAGCCACCACCATAGCGGCTGGGTCTCAGATTCCGGGTGTGAGGCCACATGAGACAGTTCAGGTTGATGTGCAAGCTCATTTCTTCACAATGCCAGTCTTTCAGTTTGTGATCGAGTGTAAAAGTTCTCTGAACGTCCTCAGTATGAGGCACAGCTGGAGGTGCTTGAAATGATCTTTCTCGGGTCCCACTTGGTCTACCCCTTTGGTTTGTGTCATCTGACAGAGAGGCAGTCACCCATCTTTCAGTTGTTGATTGTATTGCTATGACAGAAAGGAGTTGCTAGTCCTGTCCCCTCCGTTTGTTGGAGAACAGAACGGACAGCCGTCTGTTCCTGTTTCACGGTGGAGGAGGTCCATCAGCAATAAGCATGATGAACAGGGCTTGTGTGGAGGGAGAGTTCCAGTGGGCAGTGGGCGTTCATGGAGCAGGTGAGACCCAGGGGAACTCAGAGCGGTAGTAAGTGGCTCATCAGGGAAGAAGGTCTCAGATTGTAGAGATAGATACAAGGGCCTCTTGAGTGAACCCAAGTCTTGGGTTTGAGTAATTAGAGACTCACTTGACTTCAGTGCTGGGACAGAAGCAGGGAAGCCATACAGGTCATTCATTCCCACCTGTACCACGTAAAGATGTCACTTTGACCAGCAGGAGGGGCAAGACCTTGTTCATGGTGTGTTAGGATGGTGCAAAAGAATGTTGGGTTTGTATCATGAAATTTGCTGTTTGGTAGTGGAAAGCTGTCTTGATAGATGTGGCTTTGTTTTACATCATTTTAATGCATATTACTTGCTTTATTATTATTTCTTTTTTGCTAATGGCAAATTGCTTGCTGTTTATTTTATACAAAACCAACTTTAAATGATTTTCTTATTTGAGTTCAAAACTCAGTCATAGCAGCAGGCCAACTTGCAGCGCTGACCCCGGCTCAGGAACTGCTGATGAGTGGGCACTGCAGTGGTCGTTCAGGAGGTTCTCTGAAGGAGATGAGAGCCTTAAAGATGAGGTGTGAAGAACCGGAAGTTACAGTGACCAGTTGAGAGTAATCATTGAAGCGTATATTCTTAGAACCCTACTGCAGAGGCTGTGGAAGAACTTGGTGTGGACCATTCTGTGTTCACTGGGCACCTGAAGCAAACTGGAAAGACGAAAAGACCTCTGAGCTGACTGAGAATCCCTGACAGCATCTCGAACGGCCATTGTCTCTTACTCTGCACAACAAGAACCACTTCTGTGGTCAGATTACGGCCTGTAATGGAAAGTGCATAATGATAACACTTGGTGACAGCCAGCGCGGTGGCTGGACCCGGAAGACGTGCCAGAGCATTTTCCAAAGGCAGACTTAACCAAGAAATATGGTGGTCACTATTTAGGAGTCTGCTGCTGGTCTGACTCACTACAGTTTTCTGAATCCCAGTGAGACCATGGCATGTTAGGAGTGTGCTCAGCAGACTCAGGCCATCACATCAAATGCTGCATCACCTGCATTGGTTAATGGAAAGGCTCAGTTCTCCACATTTCCTGAAAGCTTGGTAACACCCAGTGCTTTGAAAGTTGAACAGATCTGTTATGAAGTTTTGCCTCGTCGCCATCTTCTCCTGACCTCTTGCCAACTACCAGTTCTTGAAGCACCTAAACAACTTTTTGTAGGGAAACTCTTCCAGAACCAGCAAGATGTGAAAACGCTTTTTGAAATTTTAAATCCCAAAGCATATATAAAGACAGGCTTACCTCTAATTGGCCAAAGTGTATTGATTAAAATGGTTCATATTTTGATTAATAAGGATGTGTGTCTGAGCCAGGCATGGTGGCGCACGACTTTAATTCCAGCACTTGGGAGGCAGAGGCAGACGGATCTTTGTGAGTTCAAGGCCAGTCTGATCTCCTTAGGGAATCCAGGCCAGCTGGGGCTGCAGGGAAATCCTGTCTCCAAAAGACCAAAAAAAAAAAAGAATGTGTGTTAGCCTGGTTATAACTTAACTTTCTTGGTCCAAACCTGCAATTCTCTTTGTACCAACTTTATAAAAAGATCATCTTGTCTCTGTGCTTTGGTGAAGGTTTGTGGGGTATGTGGAGAGGAGCGTGTGTCCAGATAGGAGGTAACTGTAGGAGCAGAGGCAGCGGGGTATGGCTCCTGTTGGTGTGGCAGCAGAGACAGTGAGAGGGGTGGATGCCATGGAGTCCAGTATCAGGGGTGGGGGTGTTGCCATCACCTCACTGGAGGAGCTGGGATGTATGCAGGTGGAAGCAGCTAGTTGGCAATTGGATAAGTTCAGATTTGGGATCTGGGCTCGTAGAACAAGTTGGGGCATTGCTGGTGGTTAGAGGGTCTAGAGCCCTAGAGGAGGTATAGGTGTGTAGAGGTGACAGGAGATACTGAAATTGGGAGTGCAAACAAGGTAGAGATTGGCTGGGGAGATGCAGGGATGGAGTAGGATAGAGGGCTGAGGAAGCAGGTGACCAGGTGGGTTGTGGACTGTCCCTGGCTTAGGAAGGCCTCAGGGCTCTGGTGGTGGCTGGTGACGTGAAAGAGGTAGGAAGGAGCCTGACTAAGATGGGCCCGGAGTGGAAGGTGCTCTGCAGACAGGACCTATCTAAAGCAAAGCTGCTGGTAAGTGGTTGGGGAAGTGGACTTGAGAGAGTGTATTTTCATGCAAAGAGAGTCCCACACTTAGAGGGAAGAAAATCAGTGTGTAGGTAAGAGGGAAAGAAAGCACATCCTCTTGGCTTAGACATGCAGGCCAGGGCCCAGCAGTGGGCGTGGGCAGGTTGCCCTGTGTGTGGTGGCAGGAGGCAGAGTTGTGGCTGGGTCTTGTGATGGCCTCAGTCTTCTCAGTAAGTGGGTGAGGGGCGTGGAGAGGCTTGGAGCATGCTAGGGGTAAGCCCCAAGGCTGGAGGTCCTACTGGTAGAGTTGGCACCATGTTGTGTGCCCCTGCCTGTGCCTATCTCCTGTGCCAGGTGCAGCATGGGTAGTTGAGTTTAGTGTGGTGGAGGAGACGCAAGGCCTGAAATGATGAGGAGGAGAGGAAGATGTTGGAATTGGTTCTAGAGAGGGAGAGGTGACGGGTTGGTGGTCAGACCCACATGGGAAGGAACGTGCCTGTCCTCAATAAGGTGGCCATGGGGACCAAGTCCAAGGGCATGGGACTGGGAAGCAGGGTCCCAGTGATGGTGACAGGGACCCAGGAGCTGATTTCCAAGGAGGAGTATTAGGTAACATGGGGGCAGCAGTACGATTGGGAGTCTACTGCTCAGAAGCCTGGGGGGAAGAGAGCCTGCTT
Source organism: Nannospalax galili (assembly GCF_000622305.1). Classification (NCBI taxonomy): domain Eukaryota; kingdom Metazoa; phylum Chordata; class Mammalia; order Rodentia; family Spalacidae; genus Nannospalax; species Nannospalax galili. The sequence goes on from NW_008350120.1 coordinate 4,640,912, forward strand.
CTTTGGGGATCCTGAGAGCAGGGTCTGGGATTGTTGACTGTGAGCTTGGGATTTCAGGGGGGTAGAGAAGTTTCAGAAGTTGGGAGATAGCTGTGACAGATAAGGACTCTGGAAAAATCTGGAGGATGACAAGGTGTTCACTGGCTTGTGGCTCTTCCATGCTGACATATGTATATGGGTCAAGAGTAGAGTATGAAGATACTGTCCTGTGGCTGTAGATCAGAGAGCTGTTACTGACACGCTGCCTGTGTCACCATCAGGAGACCATCCCTGTTTACACAGGACCACGTCATGGCAGAGAAACAGGCCATGGGGTATGATCTGCTTCTTCTTGGTCTTCTCATGCCTCCTGAGTGAGTCGGGCTATGTGTCGGGGCTCTTCTCAGCCTGAGCTAGTTATCTGTTCCTCATCATCATCCTACCCTCCCAGTGGCTTGAGGAGAAAGGATATGTGCATGCTTGAGCCTCCAGTACAGAGCCCCTGTGCCTGTAGATGTTGGAAGAGTGAATGTGCGAATGCACTCTGTGTGAAATTGTTTTTTTCACATGTGTGTATATGTAGTGTACATGCTTGTGTGTTTGCATATTTGTATATGTTTGGGCAGGTACAAGTGCATATGATGTGTGCACAGGCCAGAGGTTGGTGTCAGGTGCTGCCTGTTCACTCTCCATCTTACATATTGAGGCAGGGTCTACCTGAACCCAGAGCTCACTCATGGGGCCAGTCTAGCTAGTGGCCTGTTTTGGGGACCCCCCCTGTCTCTGCCTCCCAAGTGCTGGGATGTTTACGGGTGAACCACCATGCCCATCCAGCATGTATGTAGATGTGAGGATTCTGAACAGTCTCCCCAGCCCCTCACATAAGTGTTTGCCACAGTTCTTTCCCTGAATTTACTTTCTCCGTAGTTTTGTTACAGGAGCATCCTTACCAGGTTCAGTAGGTCAGATCCACAGGTTTTCTTTAGCCTAACAGAGGTAAGGTTCTAATAGAAGTGTGGGGAATGGAAAGGATCCCAGAATGTCCTTTAGGCCAAGGGCCTCTTCAGTGTGGAAAGTCCTAAATGCAGGTGCCGCTCACTGTAGCTCCAGAGTGACTCAGTAAATGCAAGGCCCATTTGAAACTCTGAGACCCAGCTGGAGCTTGTCACCATGAACCCAAGAGTTCCTTGTCTTTAATGCAGCTTAGATGCTCAGAGGTGTGCTGATGCTGGGTTCACATGGCAGTCCTAGCAGCTGTTCTTGTAGTGCTTTATAAATGAATTTGAGCCTAAGTCCCCAGTTCTTGGGGAAGTCTGAGTACCAAGATGCCTCCTGCACACACAACCTGTAGATCAAGCCAGCACTTTTCAGTCTTATGTAGTTAAGTACATTCGAAAACCTTTAAAAGATTTGATTTTTAATTATGTGTATATGTGTGGGTGTGTGCATGTGTGTGCACGTGCTCCGGGAGTCCCAAAGAGGGTGTTGGATCACATGAGCTAGAATTTCAGGCAGTTCTGTGTCGTAACCTGGGTGCTGGGAATTGGGTCTTTCTGTAAGAGCAGTACGTGCTCTTAACCACTGAGCTATCTCTCCAGCCCCCTAAAAATCTTGTAATTGACATGTATACAATGTACAGAGCGTATATGTTTACATGAGTCTGCGTACATGGTGCTGGTGCTTGAACTCCAGGTTCCTGCATACTAGGTGCTAGGCGAGTACTCTTCTACTGAGCTACATCCCCAGCTACATCTTTTCTTAATGTCACCTAGTTTCTGAGGAGGAAAGACCACTCCATTCTAGTATAATTAAACCAGTTTGATGGCAGTTTTAACTTGTTTTCCAGATTTGCATCCTTATAATTATTGTAATAAATTGAAAACAGGATAATGAATCTAAGTAATAACAAATTTTCAGGTTCAGTATTTAAGTATACTGGTGGAGTTACTGAAAGTTGTGAGTTTTCTTTGGTTCTATGGTGTGTGAGAACAAGTTGGGTCTTGAACCTGCTGGGTAATTTGACCAGCTCCTCTCTGGATTGGCCCAGCACTCTTGTCTGTACTCGTTGCACCTGTCCCCAGCTCGGACTACAGAAACTTCTCAGACCCTGCCTCAGAGCACGGCGTGGCCAGTCTTGAGGCCCCTGGAGCTTGCTTCTTGGATTGCAGGTGGCTTCCCTGTGTCCACACCAGGACTTCCCCTTGTGAGCATGTGCTTGTGCATAAGTTTCTCCCTAGGAGGACACTAGTTAGGTGGCTCACCATCAGGAGCTCCTTTTGCCTTAATTGCTCCTTTAAAGACCTTTTCTCCGGATGCCCCATAGTTAAGGTTTGCAGTGGGAAGGCATCAGCATGCAAACCGAACAGCATGTGTTTCAGTGTGCCTGATCTTGTGGATGCTTCCTAGGTCATCTAGCACCACATTGGAGTGGTGCTCCTGCAGCACAGTGATATCCAGACCAGTGGGGTCAGCACAGTGGGATCCTGATCAGTGGATCAGTCAGCACAGTGCAAGACATGTTTCAAAGAGCTCAGTACACGCTTTAGCCCTAAGGTGTGGAACTAACCTCTCACTTCACTGGTGAGATGTCTGTGAAAAATGAATTCATTCTTTGATATACTAGACTGATGAGGACCCAGCTTGTTTATTTGGTGATTCTTTCTTTGTAAGGCGCTGTGAGCATTCCTTCAGTTCCCAAGAATGCTATTGCCTTTCTTTGCCTGCCCCTCCTCTCCTCTCTCTTTCTCCTCCTCCTCCTCCTTACTCATGATTCTAAAAAGAGATTTCAATTTGTATGTAACTAGACAGGGCCTCAATGTGTAACCCAGGATAGTCTTGAACTCACTCTGTAGCCCAGACTGGCCTGAAACGGGTCAGTCCTGAACCATGGGATTACAAGTGTGCCCACAACACTCCACCTAACTAGGTCTTTTTGTTTTAGAGACTGTTATCTTCCTTTGTTGTAGTATTTTAATTTTCAGTAACAACTCTGTTCAAACCCAAGCTTCCAATATCCTGTTGTATCCCCTTCCCTCCCGCCTTTATGGGATAATTGAAAGTACCCAGTGTGTAACCTGACGTTGCTATGTGGATGCTGTACGGAGTGTGTGCTTTGGCGTTACCACTCCTGTATTCTCTCTCTCTCCCAACGCTTCTGATGCTATGTGATGGTAATGCAGGGTGTTTTCTTGCAGTGCCCTTGCTACCAGTTCCGAGCCAGCCGAGGCCTGCCGTGGGACCCCAGAGATTCCCAGTGAGTAGCAGCTGTTTCTTCTGTTCTGGAGGGGAAGAGCACACGGGGACCCAGAGGCAGTGATGCTGTACCTAGGGGCTTCAGCCTCATACCATCGTGGGGCTTGGGAATCTTGACTGGCATCTCTACAGTGGGAAGTGTGGGTTAAAAGCCGAAGGTCAATGGATTTTTGAGAGTAGAATTAATTTTGTTTAACTGTGAAATTGTTGACTCAAGATCATCAGTGGATTACCTTTCATGTTAAAGAATATGAATTCTCAGCCCGGCATGGTGGTGCACACCTTTAATCCCAACAATTGGGAGGCAGAGGCAGGCGGATCTCTGTGAGATCCAGGCCAACCTGGTCTACATAGGGAACTCCAGGCCAGCTGAGGCTGCAGGGAGCCCCTGTCTCAAAAAGACCAAAAAAAAAATAATATGAATTCTCACTTTCTTATGATCCTGGGTTGAGAGCACATGTTACAGGCACTTGGCATGGTGAGTATTGTGTCAAGTTTGTCAGAAAACAAAAATCAGATACTTGTTTTTTTAAGGGCTGCTAGTGTTAATGAGCCATCTGCACCCCGTTTTTAAATGAAAATTTCTACTTTCAGGTTTAAAACAAGCGTGCACTCAAGTACTGCCCATAATTCTATCCATAACTAGAAGCAAATAGCCAATATTTCTTTAGGTATATGCATTTGACTGTCTTTGCATTCTTGGTTATTAAAGCACTGACTACATGGTCTTGTTAAACAGTGTGGGGAAAAGTGGATGTGGTGCTGGGATTTCAGTGTCATTTTTGGAAGAAGGGAAGAGTGAGTGGGCTATGCCAGGAAGTGCATGAGCTATTCATCTCACTGGCAAGCGCTGCTTCTCCAGATGACCATGTTTTTGTGGCATTTCAAGCAGGTTTGGATGGAGAACTCCCATATATGTCTATCAGGCTGTACTGAGAAACCAGTGAAGCATTGGCCTGGTGGTTTGCAGTAACTAGAGGTTTCCTTGCTTTGTGGCTACTCTGTGTGAGTTCTCACATGGTTCCCTCTGGCCCCAGTGAGGGTGGACTGTAGAGAATGCAGCACTCCGTTTTCCAGAGAGAAAATGAATGTAGGGCTGGCTTTTTCTAGCACATCAAAAGTGTTATGTTTTTAAAAAGTTCTTCAGAATATATTTGGGAGGGAGATAGGCTCCAGGTTGTCCTCTCACATGTTACTGAAGCTTGCTAGGAATGTAAATTTAATATTGCATATATTTAACGAGAATCTGCCTTATGCAGTTCTATAAACTATAAAATGAACCAAGCATAATTAAATGAAGACTGAGTTGTGTCTTTAAGCTTTTTCCTGAGTAAAATGATAAAAGTCTTTGGCCATTTACTGCTGCTAGTCATGTGTCCTACAGGCCCCATCCTAGAACTTGTGTACTATTGAGATTCAATACACAGAATTTTGCTTCATAAAATAAAATGATTCACAAGGTGGACGTAGTGGCACATGTCTGTAATCCTGGGACTTGGGAAGCTGAGGCAGGAAGATCCTGAGTTAGATAGCAGACTGGACTCTCTAGGGAGACCCTGTTCCAAAACATCAAGGACTGGGCATGTAGTTCAGGGGTAGAGTGTTTGACAGGTGTGCATGCTCAAGGTTCTGGGTTCCATCCACAGCTTCAAGACACAGACACATAGACACACAGGCACATGCACACACACACACACACAAATACATGCACACACGGACTTTGACTACTATGACAGCTAATCTTGGTTGTCAATTTGATATGCCTTGGAAGAGAGACTCTCCATTGAGAAGTCTTCCCTCCTTTCCCGGTCTGTGGGACATTTTCTTGACTGCTACTTGATGTAGCGTCCAGCCCACTGTGGGCTGTGCCACCCCTCTGCAGGTGGGTCTGGGCTGTGTAAGAACTGTGTAAGAAATCTAGCTGAGCAAGCCAGGGTAAGCAAGCCAGTGAGTAATGTTCCTCTGATCTCTGCTTCAGTCCACACTGCAGGGTTCCTGCCTTGAGTTCCTGTCTTGGCTTCCCTTGATGATGGAGTGTAGCTTATAAGCAGAAAGAAACCCTTTCCTCCCCAAGTTGGTTTTGGTCAGTGCTTTATCACAGCAACAGAGACCTGCAGAACACACACACACGCCACCACCACCTCCACCGCCACTGCCACCACTACTGTGCACACACACACATACCTAAGAAGCCAAACTTCAGATTCGCTAGAAGATCTGTTTGATTCATTGTGTTCTTTGGTGGATAAAATTAGATTTAGCCGGGCGTGGTGGTACACGCCTTTAGTCCCAGCACTTGGGAGGCAGAGGGAGGAGGATCTCTGTGAGTTCAAGGCCAGCCTGGTCTACATAGTTCCAGGACAGCTGGGGCTACAGGGAGACCCTGTCTCAAAAAGACACCCCCCCCCCCAAAAAAAAAAATTAGATTTGAGCTTGGAGGCCTTTGTTCTACTTTCCAGAAACTAGAAGTTAAGCAGAGCAAAGTTCGTTGAGATTGACTTTCTCAACTCAAGCTCCTTTAAGAATTTTCATTGCTCTGAGGATAGAGGTTATCCTGGGCAGCATCTCACATACATTGCATGCTTTTTCCCTCCTGTCATTAGAGTTATGAGTTTGTTCATACTTGTGAGACTTTTGTGTTTGTGTCTGCAGTTGAACTTCTACAGTTGATCTTCCACTGGTGCAGACTCAGCCCGGAGACTTGTGCACAGAAGCACCTGTGACTATGTAGTTGCTGAGTGCTCAAGGCTTTAGTGTTGCGTGACCGTGTCCTTATCGTAAGCCCCACATGGGATGAGCCATGCAAAGAAGAGATATGTATTTGAAATTTCTGTATTTTTCTTTTTCAATGATACATTGGTAAGATTTTCCCAGGAGGATTATGGGGTGTGTACTAAACTACAAAAAACTTATTGTGCCACGTGCCACACTGACTAGAGAGCAAGAAGGTAGACCGCAGACAGGACTGGATCCAGCTTCTAGTCTGGAAAGGTCCCAGGATGTATCTGTGCCCCCTCTTCTCCACCAGTGGGAACTTGGGCTTGCTTAAAAGTCCATTTTGTTTGACAACTTTTTGTAAAACTCAAGAAACAATTTATAACTAGTGTATCTAGACATTTTCCTAAGTGATAAACTCTCTAGGTTTGGTATGTGTTTGGTTTGGTATGGGTATTTTGTTTGGCTTTTAAGTGGTACTGAGAATTGAACCTAGAGCTTTGTACATGCTAGATTACTGATCTCCTGCTGAGCTAATGCTGCCAGCTCCATCTTCATTTAATTAACACTCAGACACAATGTTAGTCAACCTAAAAATCAAATGCCATTTTTCATGTGATTATCTAGCATTATTTTTAAAAATGCAGTCTGAGACAAAAATATATTTTAGGCTCTATGCTTCATGTAAGATTAATGTTTTTACTTCCTGATAATGACTATTGGAGGATTGGATATACTTTTTATAGATTAGAGATTTAAATGTGAAAGTGGGAAATGCTATAAGAAAAGTCCTGTTTTTAAAAAAAATTTTTTTGAAGAAATTGCTTTAGAGGCACCTGGCTCATCCGATCTTTGGTTTATTTCTAGTGGCTATTTTATATTTCCAGACTAGAGTTATGAGCCTCTTTTGCATGTAGAATGTGTCTCAGTTGACATCCTGGCAGTGTCTGATTTCTGCCTTCATATCAGTGGTACTCTTTTGAATGTGAAGTACGATGGTTACTTGAGGAATACATGGTCACAGGAGCTGGTGGGCGAGGCAGCGGTGACCTGGCCTTTGCTGTGAGTCTTCCTGCCTGGCCTCTCGCCAGTACCCACTGCTCACTGTGTTTGTGTCTGAGCTGCTGATGTAATTCTGCAGCATGTTCGTGTTTATGTCAGTTTCTACAGGGAAGCAGGGCAGCTAGTTTACCTCACAGTCAGGGTCTGTATTTGTTTCTATTTGGATACTGCTTTCAACTCATGTTCTTTGTTTTTCCTGTTAATGATCTTGTCGGCTTCTCTGCACAAAGCTTGTCCCTAGTACGTGTGTCATTAATGTGGTTAGGTCCCTTTGTCATCCACAAGTAGGATTTTCAGTTATCTTACAAGATACACCAGTCTTCATTTGCTCACCAACAAGCTAAAATGTCAATTGCTGCAATAAATGTTATGTCAGAAATTTTGTCAACCTAGTTTTCTGTTTCAGTCCATTGACGCTTCTTCAAGGGTGTTCAAACTCTTTCAGTCCTTTGGTTTCCTACTGTTGTAGTAGGCAGATGGTAGGCAGCACTCCAGGTAGACAGGCTGTGGAACGATTTCTTAGTGTCCCCTGTTGAAGGAGGCTGGCGGACTGCTCTACTCTCTAGTACGGCAACGAGGCTCCCAGGCCATAGTACATGGTATCAGGTGTTAGTGTTTGGGGCTTGCTGCATGGGTCCTAAGTGCCGTTTCATGCAAATTATGTCTGAGAAGGCTGCTGTAGCAAATCCCATTTTTTTTTTTATTATAGTCTTAGAGATAAAGATCAAGACTCTGCTCTCCAGGAAGGAGTCTTGCTTTTGAGCACTTACTGTTTTTACAACACAGCTGTGATGCCTTGTAATTATTAGCACTTAAAATAGGGAAGAGGTGATGGGCATCTTATCAGATGTTTGAGTAGTAACGGAAGAGTGTGGTAGGAGAGCCCTCCAGCTGTCAGATGTTGTCAGGCTTGGAAACAGAGGATGCAGTTTAAAATGCAGGTGACATAATACCCAACATCCTCCACTTGCTTCTGGGTTTCTGATTAATCATGATTACCATACATTATCATACCATCAAATTTAATCATATCAATGAATTCCCATCTGCAACAGGAGCAGGAGCAGCTAAACACAGTGGAACAGCTATTAAAGGAGGCGCTTTATCAGTCCGTAACCCTTTAACTTGAATGCTCTGTTAGTATGCTTGGTGCGTGGGGCTGTAGGCGGGGCTTGGGTTAAAGGCCACACTCACAGCCCAAAGGCAGGTACAGCCATCGCAGTTCTTTGATTGGTTGCTTGTGGAGTAACTTGGAACTCTTGAACTGCTCTGTGAAAACTGCATTTGTACAGTCAGTGGTTCTGTTTACTTTTTTGACTGAGTACAACCATTTCACAAATCCTCCTAAGATAATGTGATGCCTGATAGTACAGCTTCTATTTTGTTAGCATTTGTGTGTGTGTGTGTGTGTGTGTGTGTGTGTGTGTGTGTGTGCGCGGGGGCATGCGCCTCAGCACTTGTTCAGAGGTGAGGACAGCTTGCTAGTTGGTCTCTCCTTCCACCATAGGGTTCTGGGGATGGAGCGCAGGGCGTCAGGCTTGGCAGAGGCGCTTGACCCGCTGTGCCTTGTAGTTTTCTCATCTGCAGTTTAGTGATTTAGCCTGCAGGTGCTGCACAGCAGTACAGAGTTTTAAAGTCTTAGAATTCTTCTCTATGAAATCTCTTGTGATCTGGTTTTTGTGGTATGTCCTACAGAGAATATGCCAATTATTTTGTTTTAATTTTTTTTTCCTGTTTTTCATTTAAGTTATTTTTCTAGGAATATTTTACATGAGAACACTTTATATCACTTCTGTCCCTTTCTCCACCACCCCCTACCCAGCTCCTCTCATGTCTTGCCTCTGGAATTCATAACTTCTTGTATAGTTTTTATGTGTATACACACACACACACACACACACACACGCAACTGACCGCATTTACTGTGCCCCTGTGTACATGTGTAGGGCTGACCACTTAGGATTGGATTGGATAACCTATCGGAGGCCTTGTTCCTGGAGAAACCTGTTCTCCCTCCTTCTAAGGGTGGATCGTTGAGTGATTTTCCCATTGCACTTCGGGGTGTCAGCTGTTGTCATTGTGCCGCTCTTGTGTATACAACCTTTGTTGAGATTTCATGGGTTCTGAAAGATACTCTTTTGCAGCAGGCATCCTGGTCCTCTGGCTCTTAACAGTCTGAGATGTTTACTGAGCCTTAAGTGTGGGTCGGGTGGACAGAGGTCCTAGGTGTCATTCCTTAGTAGCTGAGGACTTTATTTATATTGAGACGGGAATTTTCAGTCTGGGACCTGGGGCTTGTGGTTGTTTATGCTAGGCTGGCTGGTTGACCATTGAGTCATAGGGATCCTCCTGCGTGTCTCCCCAACTCTAGGATTACAAGTGTGTAGAAACCTTTCTGGCTTTTATATGGACACTGGAGATCAAGATCAGGTCTTCATCCTTGCCTAGCAAGCATTCCTACTGAGTGGTCTCCGGAGTTTTTAAAGGCTCATAAGTCTGTTTAGATACGTTAAAATTTAATTTTATTTATTTCATTTTTATTTTATGAGTATGAGCATTTTGCCTACGTGTATGTAATTGCACCCATGCGTGCAATGTCTGTGGAAGCTATAAGAGGGCATCGAATCCCATGGAATTGGAATGACAGATGATTATGGGCCACCATGTGGATGCTGGGAATTGAACCTGGATCCTCTTCAAGAGCAGCCAGTACTCTTACTGCTGAGCCATCTCTCTAGCCCCTTAGATGAATTTTAAAAGGAGTTTTAGTTATTAGTGTGGGAGGCAGGGCAAGCATGTGCTGCCAGGACTGTGTGGATCTCTCCTTCCCCGAGGACTCCAAGGGTGGAACTTTGCTTGGTAGCCAGTGAATGAGCGCTTTTTCCTCCTGAGCCAGCCCATTGGCTCTGGATACATTTTTACTATGAACTTTAAAAGTGTTCCTAGACACATCAGAAAGCAATTCTTCCAAAAGATTAAAATATTTTTTTTCCCTAAAAATGTTTTTGGTGCACTGATCTGTGAGCTCTGACTCATGCCTACTTTCGCTTACTGATGGTAGTGATAAAGGACAGTGCCTTCGCCACAGGGTTGTGCACTGCTACTGCCCCTGCAGCCCATTGGCATTACATTCACCGAGATGAGTCTGTGATACAAATAGAGGCTTAGCTGTGTCCGTTTAGAGTCTGTGGTATAAATGGAGGCTTAGGTGTGTCTGTCTGGAGTCCGGCTCATCTTGTGGAGCGTTATGCCCCCTAGACTCCCTGGTCTTGTCATGCCTGCCAGTAGGCTACCCTTAGGTAGTATTCCCAATATGTAGTATTCCAGCAAATGTACTGCAGTTTGTTCATTCACTACAGGGTTCTGAAAGCATGTGCACATCCATACCTTGTTCGTGTTTGCACAGGTCACAGACACCCACTGTTGGGGCCAGAAGAAGCTGTTCTAGAACTGGACCTCCTGGAACTGGAGGTACAGATGGTTGTTAGCTGCCCTATGGGTGCTGGGAACCAAACCTGGGTCCTCTGCAAAAGCAGCCAGTGCTCATGACCATGAGCTATTGCTACAGTCCCACAGCATTGCTTTTTTTCTTGGATTTATTTTTCATAAAATACATTCTTGGAGCACAGAATGTTGAAGGTCAGAGGTGAGTCAAAAATGTCCTGATTTCTTTATGTCAGATTTCACCTGCCTTCAGCAGTCTTACGGAAGTAGAAGGTGTTATTTTTTCCATTTTACAGACTGGGAAACCAAGTCTTAGAAGAATTATTTGCTTAAGTTTATATAACTGTGCAGGAAGTTAGGTTTTTGACCAAGGTAATCTGTCTTCCTTAACCATCAACATGCACTTAAATTATTATTGTTTTTACTACATTTACTCATTTTATTTTGTGCGTGCTCAGACACAGGTGTGGATGCCAGAGGACAACTTGTGGTACTCATGTGGGCTCAGGTGATTGAAGTCTGGTCATTAGGCTCCAGGGCAAGTACTTTCATCCACTTAGCCATCCCCTACCCTCAGCATGCCCTTTTATAAACTTAACCAACTCTGCAAAACTGTGAGTGTCCCTAGGTCCTCGAGTGGAGCACTTGTAGGGCCTGTCACAGGTAAGACACCTGGTGGGGAGCTCATCCAGGGCGGCTTCTTCGTGAAAGAAGGCAAGGTCTTTAGTGGTTCACCAAAGCGGTATTTGTACTACAGGAACATTTACAAAACTTTATTATTTTATATATATGAGTGTATTGCCTGCGTTTGTGTAAGTACACTGGTGTCGTGCAGTGTCAGAGGAGGTTAGAAGAGGGCATTGGATTCCCCGGGATCTGAAATAACACATGATTGTCAGCTGCCACATGTATGCTGAGAATTGAGCCTGGGCCACAGGGACATTTTTAGCTTATAGTGAGCACTCCAGTTTCATTGCTTAGCCACTAGCATTGCCTGACTTCAGTCCATTTAGTTGCCCTCCCAGTGTGAAACCCAGTGCTTCCTTCTTGAGAATGTTTAGCATGTGTCTATAAATACAAAAAACGCCTTCTAGGAAAATGAATATTGGTATTTAAACAAGGCACAACATGAAAGGAAAAAAAAACTGTAGAGAATGCGCAGATAAGAGGATTAACACACTGTGATAGAAGGCTGTAATTTTAATTATGTCAGGGGTCACTGGTGGTCTTTATTCTTTGCATTTAACCCAGTTAATCAGAATTAGCTGAGAGGTGTTCTTAAGTGTCAATTGGTTTCTTCTATAGTTCTTTGCATTTTAAGTGAGATTAATAAGTGAAAACATGTTATACAGAAAGGTTGTAATTTATTGAAAGATTCATGAAGTCTCAATGACATTGTTAAGGTATTTAATTAGTCTTATTAAAACATACCAACTGACCCTTTTAGGGAACTGATAAGTCACATAATAGCTGTTGAAGTCTTTTTATTCTCGGCTTTCTACGATTAACTTTTTGCTAAGCAATTTATGCGAAGTTTCCATCTGTTTTTTGTAACTGAAGTTATCAGTTCTTTCTGAGTAGGATTAATAGAGATAACATCATGTAATTAACAAGAGATGCAAAAAAATGAAAGCACAATTTTATATAGGAATTATATGGGACAGTAATGGTTTCTTACTTTGGATTTTCAGAAGGATATAAAAAAAGCAAAACAGTAATTTGAAAGGATTAGTTTTTTTCTTTGAAATGGGATCGCATTAATACTAAAAGTTCTGTTAAGTGAAGTGGTCATAACTCATCTTAAAATCAGTCTGTGTTTGGTAGAGGAAATCGGGTGTTTGCTCCCTTTATGTGTGTGCAGTGTTGGAAACTGCTGAGGGGAAGGCACATGAGGAGAGCATCCAAGGTAAAGGCCAGCCGCAGAACTTGAGGACAGCTTCATCTCCTCGAAAGCACTGTGAGACAGGTGGCAAGGGCCCTGCTCACCTGTGTGTCAGTGTGGGGGCTTGTCCGGACCTGCTGTTCACCTGTTACAGAGCTCTAAATCCAAACGGTTTCATCGCATCAAGGACTGTGTCCTGTCCACTGGTTTCTCTGGATTGCGTCTATGCTAGATGCGATAGTGTATTTGACTTGTGTGGGCCAGGGTCTAAGGCCCGTGCAGCAGAACTCAGTTAACAGTGATAGATAGCAAAAGGGAATGGCGGTGTGCAGACCTATGGGTCCATACTGCAGTTCTAGGAAGTTATTAGGAGCCTTATTACTGTTCTGTTCAGTTGCTCTCTGAATATAAGGTTGATAGACAGTGCATGCCAGCCGAGGCCCCCAGGAGTAAATAGAACATGCAGCATGTTGGCTGTGGCCTTCTGAAAGCCCACCAGAGACCCCACACTGGAGAGGTAGTTATAGGGACTGACCCTGAGTGTACCAGCAGCACCACCTGATATGGGATGCAGGACAGAAGGGGGTGGGCCAGCTAAGAGTCTTGAACTTCAGGTTCGTCCTTAAGGGAGGGTCCTGGGGTTCAAGTTCTGACCCTCAGGTGTGAGCTGGTGACTGCATGTATGTTAGGAGTCAGAAAAGTAGTGACTGTTGGCCTTTGAGGGATCTGTAGCTATGGCTCTGGCACCTGGGTGGCTCCAGAGTGTCCATTGGAGTGGGCTGGCCACACAGTTGGAGCTGCAGAGTCCATTTACCACAGGGTCACAGCCAGGCTCCATGACCCAAACCTTCAGCTGCAGTACCCTACACTGGCAGCCAACTGGGAGAGGAGTGAGGACCATTATTGGACGTTCTTGTTCACACGTTCATGTGCTCACAATCAAGGGTGTCCTGGTTCTACAGCCTCCAGAGAGGGCTGTGTGCCAAAGCCTTGCTCCAGCAGCTGTCTCTGGGTGAGCAGGGCTTGTGTGTGTATAAAGCAAAGGACACGGGTATGCATTTGTATCTTGTCAGCAGCCAGGTCCTTGTTTTCTCTTCTGTTAACTGCCACCCACAGGCATGTGCATAGGTCTCGAGCTAGATGGGAAATCTCTGCTGTAGGGAGTGTATTTCTGATTTGTTGATCTGCTTTTATAGAGTTAGATTTGACCCTGCAAAATCCTTGTTAATGTGTTATGGGGCCAATGATCAGGGCCAAGTACCACCACCACCTTTTTTGTTTGTTTGCTTTGAGACAGGGTCTTAGTATGTAGACCAGGCTGGCCTGGAACTCAGAGATCCAGCTGCTTCTGCTGGGATTAAAGGTGTGCACCACCACACCCAGCAACATCATCTTTTGAAGGCAAGGAGTCAATCTTTATTGGTTGTTTTATGAGTTTTCGTGTACCCTGAAGATATTTAAGTCTCAGTTCCATCTACTGCGGAGCAAGGGAGGCTGGTTGGGAGTGTAGACACCAGACTAGCCAAATAACTGATTCTTGAAAGAACAGGTGCGGTCTCTGAACCTTGGGGAGACGGACTTGGGAAGAATGATTGCATGTGGGTCTCCCGTTCCCTCTCCAGCAGTGTCACAAATAAGCCAGAGACTGAGGCCCACTAGTCTTATTTGTTGCTGGTTTCCAAACCTGTCTTCAGATCTTGGCTTCTGTGCCTTGTGTGTGTTTCAAACCCAGTCAGCTCAGGAGTCTTAGGGCTTTAGACCCTGGCCTGACTCCCTGCCCGAGGTCCAGCTCACATTAGGCCCTCTGTCCCTCATGTCCTGCTGCAAATAAATGCCTGTGCTTTGTGGCAGCCAGTGCTGCAGCTCTTCCAGGGTTAGACTATGAGGCCGTTGTAGCTGCTGGAGGTGGGAAGTTGTCGCCCGAGTTCTCTTAGGGCCCCTTGCTCCTGACAAGGGTAGACAAACCTCGTAACACATCTTTATCTGAATTTTGCATAGTTTATACCTTTGGGGTGGGGGAGCAACCTACAAAGAAACAGACACCCAACACCCGGCACCCAGCTCAGCCGTGCGTGACTCAGATAGCTTTTGCCTGCAGTCTGCCTCAACTCGTGTTCCTGCATGCCCACTCGCCCCACAGAGTTCTGTGAGGGGTGTACGGGGTCCTCGTGAGGTCCCGAGCCGTCCCACAGGGTCCAGGGCGGGCTGGCTTGCCTGCTCCCTGTTCCCTGATTCCCAGAATGGCACCAGTTCCTCCTCCCTTTTGTTCCAATCTCCCGCCACATTAGGCTCCACCCTTCTTCCCAGGGTGCCCTGCAGTTGCCCATGGCTCTTCAGAGGAAGTCTGGGAGGAATAAATCATTTGGGGGCTATGCTCCACCCCTTTCCTCCGCTCTTACAATCTTTCCGCCAATCCTCCGCAAGATGTAGGGCCATCTCTCTTGTATCATGGCAAGATAGTGATTTCTTGGGCCTCCCCATCAGTCATCTTCAAGCTGTGGCCGTTAATCTATCTGGGCGGTATTTCTTCTATAAAGACAAATGGAAGGAAGTAGACACATCTAAACAAACATGAATGTAAATACAGATGCCTAGAGGATATCCCAGTAGGTGTACTATATTCATTTAACAGTATACTTGTAATGGCTTCCCTGCTAGGGCCTGTAGCCTTTCTCAACACAGGGGCTTGGCCTGGTCTACAGCACCAGACGTGTGTTCCACCGCTTATCCAATCAGAAATTTGTCAGTTGTACATATGTTTGGTACTATGAATGTCATCTATCCAGTGACATGGAGTTTTGGGCTTAGTCTCAGCTCCATCTTTTCCTCCTGTGCTCACATCATGCAGTGTCTTCAGCAACATGGCCTTACCGACCATTCTAGTGTATAACCGACATTAGTGGCAACAGCCTTGGTGAATTGGAGGACCTCTAGGATCTCTCTTGGACCAACAGCTCATAGGGAGGTAACCCACCCCTGGTACTGTAGATTTTCTTAACAGTTGTATAGTTTGGGAGTCTCTGCCTTTATCTTACCCAACCACAAAACTCCCAAGAATCTTACAGCTATAGCTGGCCTTTGCTTCTTCAGGCATCGTTCAAATGGGTTTCACATCTGTAAAACACTTTAAGGAAGGTTAACATTATATATTAAATCAATCATAGACAAGGTCTCACAGAGCATGGAAAGTTTTTTACCATTCGTGTTAACTGTTTTCGTTTTCTCCGTAGATCTTTGTTAGGTACCATAGCGTGGGTACAAGGTATTAATTTAGTTAGTTCTTTACTATCTTTAGTTATCCCTTTGGAGTCATTCCAAATTCTAGGGATTTTACATGGAGGTTCTTTTTATTCTTTTATCCTTGATAACTTTATAGGTGCTTCTCTAGTTGCCTCACCCTAGCTGGGCTAAGTAAGCTAGGTGGTTTCTCTTGTCCCCACTGCACCTGTTGGTTCCCTGAGTGAGGCAGGTCCTGGTTCTGCCTCCTGACTGTAGCCGTATCTGTCATCTCTCTATTGACCATACCTGGCTGCTGGGGGAAGTGTTGGTGGGAAAAACTGCCTCCACCCCTAACAAAGCCTTTATCAGGAGAGAAATGCACCTTACTTAATCTTTGGGAATTCTTAACCACCCTGGGGACAGTTCTTATCCTTTTAATGCCTTTTGTAAACTGTTCTTCTGGTTTTAAAGCCTTCTAGAAACTCCTTAGTACCGAATTTGGTTTTCTATCAATTTTTTTCTCTGGGAATTTGGGTTTGACATAAATCCTGCCACATTTGTCTTTGAGTGACCCAAATGGGCCATTTCCTCTGTCTGGTCTTTTTATATCTCCTGTAGGGTGTTCTGTTATTCTACAGACATGTTTTACACGATGGTCAGAATCACTTAGATCTGCTAAAGCCTCTCTCACTTTACAAAGATCCTGTCCTATTAAAGGGCTTAGCAAAACCATTGAAGCTCCATACCATTCTCCAGGTCCCAGTTGAATTAAGCTTTCCTTTACATCTCTGGTGAACACAGTCTTATCTGGCCCAGTGAACTGGGTATCATGTATTGCTTTTCTCATACCTAGTTCTCCTAGTAATGCCTGTCCCTCCTTTACAGTCCTCCAGCCCCTGCTAATCATGTTAGTCTCCCTTGGTGACAACCATGTATCTTTAATGCCTTCCACCAGCCATCCCATTAAGGACTGCTCCCCGCTGCATTGGCCTAGGTTGGACAGTCTATATCGTAAGGATGGATGGGTGGTTATATAACTCAGCTGTGAAGCTTCTGAAGGACTTAGACTGACGTTATTTGCTCCCATATCCTGTACCCTTAGGGGCCATGTGGTGAGGGGCTCTTTGATTGCTTACTTCTAAGTTTTCCCTAGTTTTAACAGTTCCAGTGTGGAGTATTTCCTAGCTACAGTACTGTTAGCTTTCTTTCCTTTCTGTATCAAAGGTTGAATCTGAGGGATAGCCTTAACCACTTTTAGTTTTA
>NW_008350120.1:4657874-4710414 GCF_000622305.1 Nannospalax galili
TCCTTGGAGTTAAAATGTCCTGTTTTTTTCTCTCTCTCAAGTTCTGCAACTGAATCTGCCAGTACAAAGTGGCCACGCCCCCTCTCTGGGTTCTCTGCTTGTGTCCCAGTCTTGTAAAAGTTTTTCTAGATTTTCTATAACCTTTAACAAATTTTCATATACCCGCAACTGGGCTGTTTCCCCACATTTACAACACAGCTGTGGCCCACGCTTCTTAATGGCCGGCCCCTTTTTAGTTACATATTTTATAATCCACTGTGAAATCCACGTCGGCGCTGCCATTAGTTCCCTTGCTTTTCCCAAACTCCCTGGGTTTGTCGTTTCCAGCGCCATCCTGCCGGCTGAGCCAATTTGTCGCCCGAGTTCTCTTAGGTCCCTTGCTCCTGACTCAGGTAGACAAACCACATAACACATCTTTATCTGGTTTTGCATAGTTTATACCCTGGGGTAATCTGTTATGTAACAGTTTGGCAGAGTGCCACTTTTGTGTTGTTCTTGTAAATATGACCTTGAGGTCAGAGGTGGGGGCCTGGCCTGAGTCTCCCTTTGCCAGCCTGTGTGTCTGTTTGTGTCTGTGTCTGTTTAGGCCTGTGTGCTGGTTTGTGTTGCTCTGCTCTCCTGTGTTGTTGGTAAATACGGCACATCTTACCGCCCTGTGACTCTCAAAATTTTTCAACCTCTGGACCTCCTATGGTCCTCCTCCTGGATTGGAGCATGAACCTCACGCTCATGTTCCCTGAACGTGGGATCTGGAAGCTTTGCTGCAGATCATACACATTAATGCCTGTCGACACACATTTAAGCAGCACACAGACATCTCACCAGAGGTAAATAACAGCATTAGCTTTCCCAAGGGACAGGGTTTGAGATCCTGGTGTTTTTCAGTTTAATATTAAAAAGTGTCTTTAGCAGTTACAAATATTTAAAGTCATCTTTCCTGGAATCAGATAGTGCTCAGAGAGTCAGAGTGTTGTGTCTAGGGGCTGGGGATGGCACAGGTGGTAAAGGGCTTGCTGCATCAAGGATGGAGAGCTGAGTTCAAGCCCTAGAACCCACGGAAAAAACTGCTAGCCTTTGCTTGTAATCCCAGCCCTGGGGAGGTGGAGACAGGTGGATCCCTGGGGCTTGCTGGCCAGCCAGCCTAGCCTCCTTGGCAAGCTCCAAACCAGAGACTCATAAAGTAAGGTGTGTCCTAAAGCAAGGTGAACAGCACCTTTGGAGAGATGACCTCTGGTTGTCCTCTGTCTCCACATTCATGCACACATGCACACACAAAGGAGCAGTGTGCCTGGTTTTCAGGCAGCTTGATGCCTTTATTGGAAACGGTGTACACTGGTCTCCTGAGTGCCTCCTAACTCGGTAACTTCTCATTTGAGCAAACGTTGAAGCAGTGGAGAAGGGAGCACATTCCCTGGTCTCCTATGGCAGATGAGAACTTAACAGACCCTCACCATGGTGGAGCAGGAGCCAGTCTGCTCGCCCAGTTACACTTGGCCTTATCTATAATGAGAAAACTTGGTGGAGGACTGGAAGTTAACTGTGGTGGAGAGAGAAGGAAAGGGGTTAATGAGGAGCCCTGTGCCCAAGAGGGCCAGGTGTACCCTGTAGTGAGTCCCTCCAGTTCTGCAAGGAGGTAGGTGCAGCTGAGGGAGGAGGGAGATGTGTAATTACACAGTGACAGTTAGTGGTGAATAAATGAGGCTTTGTTGCACCCTATGTTGAAAGAGGTAAAAGTTGTAAGCGGATGAACTTTTTACAGTGAGGGCCTTGCTGATTTCCAGCTGTAAATACAAGTGCTGTGTAGGTTTCATTGAGTAATTCTCCCGCCTGTGGTTTTCACTCTTCCTGTTGTCCTTTCCGATTCCTCCTCTCTCTGCTTTGTCATCGGCTCATTAACATCGCTAACAAGGCAGGACCTGAAGCATGCTTACCAGTAAAGACCAGATCAGCAGTGTGCCTTAAAGCCTGTTAATATTCTGCATGCTGTTTGTTTCTATGGGAATGTTACCAAGTGCAGGAGTAGAATGAAAGTTGATGTCACCTTAAATAGGCTGCTGTTAAAATGACCACACTACATTAGTAATGACTGGAAACAGTACTTAAATGCAGCGAGTCTGCCCAGGCCATTGTGGGCATAGGGGATGCTCAGATGAGAAAGGACCAGGGCAGTGGGAGGAGTGGACTATGAGTAGGGGAGAGAAAAACTGCCCAGCAACATGGATGGGCCAGTTAAAATTAGATACAAACACTGGGTATGGTGGCTCAGGCCTTTAATCTCAGCACTTGGGTGGCAGAGACAGGCAGATCTCTGTGAGTTCGAGGCCAGCCTGGTCTACATAATGAGTTCCAGGCCAGCTGGAGTTACAGGGAGACCCTGTCTCAAAAAGATCAAAAAAAAAAAAAAAAAAAGGATACACACTTAGTGATTCTAATTTGCTATAATGAGGCTTGTTATCTCATTGTCCTGAACAGCCTGACTGCAGGCAGGGAGGTCAGCAGTGTGTGGGTCATCTGTGGTCTGCAGGCAGGGTGGGCCTGAGACAAACCCCGAGGAGCACGGAGTCAGGCCAGGGCATCTCTGGAATGAGGGATCAGAGTGTTTCTATGCCAGGGTTTCTGAGAGGAGTGTGTTTTTTTCTTATGGGGATTAGCATGTTTGTCTGAGGCAAAAACCTGAGCCAGTAATTTGTAAAGAAATACATGGACTGTGGAAGCTTATGTATAATGTGACAGAACTTCCAAAATTCACAGTTCCAAATAAGATACAGACATACTACTACTTTCATATGTCAGGGGAGAGTTTGTCTGTCAGAATCTCCATTGTCGTAATCTTGGTAAAATGCCTGTTATGTGGGCCAAACCCCCACACTGCGTTTTCATTCTTTCTGACTGAAAGGAACTGGGAGCTTCAACTGTTTTTGTTGTTGTTGTTTTGTTTCAAATGAACTCTGATGTGGTTAGTTGAGTGAAAAAGTGTGTAATTTAAAAATTCTAAGATAGTGGTATGATTTTGACTTTGAGTAGTGATTTGACACTGTTCTGGTTGCTTCTCTGTTGCTGTGATAAAGCACTGACCAAAAGCAACTTGGAGAGGAGAGAGTTTATTTCAGCTTACAACCCAGGTCTCAGGCTGTCACTGAGTGAAGTCAGGCAGGAACCTGGAGGTGGGAGCTGTAGCTGAGACCGTGGAGCATGCAGATTTGCTGCCTCACTCCCCTTTGGCTTGCTCATCTAGTCTACTTACACAACCCAGGATCACCTGCCCAGGGGTGGAACCTCCCACAGCGGGCAGAGTCCTCCTACAGCAGTTAGGAATCAAGAAAAATGCCTCCAGGTGACTGTGATGGGGGTAATAGCCCAGCTGAGGTCCCTCCTCTCAGGTGTGTCGAGTTGACGTTTGAGATTAGCTGTCATGGACCCCACAAGATTTGTTTCCTGGCTACATGTTGATGAGGCAAAGGGCCTCATGTGGGCATTGGATGATGGCACTGTCTTCAAACCAGAACATTTCTGATCTTTAGAAGTAACTGATTATGAAGCCCTGGATCCTGACTGACTTTTGATGCATTCACAGGGTGATTTTTATTTATCTATTTTAAAATATTTTATTCACAGGGTGATTTTATTTATTTTTAAATATTTTATTCATTATTTTTATTTTATGTGTATGAGTGTATTGCCTGCATGTGTGTAAGTGCACCCCTGTAGTGTAATGCCCAAGGAGGTCAAAAGAAGGTACTGGATCCCCTGGAACTGGAGTTATAGACAGTTGTTAGCTGCCATGCGGGTGCTGGCAATTGAACCCAGGTCCTCTGCAAGAGCAGCCAGTGCTCTTAACCACCGAGTCATCTCTCCAGCCTCTCACAGGGTGATTTTAAAACTCTCTGAGAATCACCACTGGTGGGTAGAGAGTATGTGATCTTTGATTTAGACCCACTCCCCTGGCTGGCCTGGACATCAAGCCTACTATATAACCAGGACAGCTGGCATTTAATTCAAGTAACCTCTTGTGAGCATGCCAAGTACCAGATCCTGAGACAGGAATACACCTTGTCCTTGTGTACCAAGTTACTTTGGAGCTGCCCACAGTGATGGCTCCACTGTTTCTAAGATTGACAGACTCTGTGATACTGTCTTGCTGACCAGGATCCACCCAGGTTGGGTATTAGAGGGATAAGTCTCCTCCTTGACCAACTCACATCCCGGGTAGGTGGTTGGTCCTGTGGAATCATTTGTGTGAACAAATCCAACCTTAGGACCAGTGGTGCCCACTCTGTTTCCTGAGGGAAGCTCATTTATCACTGTCCTTGGTAGGTCGGGGATGGATTGAGATGTGTCTTCAGGTGGTGATTCAT
Organism: Nannospalax galili; assembly: GCF_000622305.1. Classification (NCBI taxonomy): domain Eukaryota; kingdom Metazoa; phylum Chordata; class Mammalia; order Rodentia; family Spalacidae; genus Nannospalax; species Nannospalax galili. Next base: position 4,662,230 of record NW_008350120.1, read on the forward strand.
AAGCTGAATACCCATCTTTCATTCACACTTTTCAGGTTGTGAGTACTAGTTTACCTCTTACAGGCAGTGGCTAGTTTAGTGCTGGAGTCTTGCCCCTTTCAGCTGCTCAGTGAAATGCTTTTGCTCTGTGAATGTCACACTTCTCAGTGCAAACTATGTTAATGAATCTTAGTGGTTTCTCTGTACTAATCTGTGTGTAGCCTTGTGTGTACAGGTAGAGGCCAGAGGGTGACACGGGGTGCTTCTCCAGTGTGGCTTTCCAGGCAGAGTGTGTCTCTGAACCTGGAGCTCACCATTTTAGCTAGGCTAGTTGGTCAGTAAGCCCTGGGGATCCTCCTGCTTCTGCTCTGCCCCTGACCACTGCCCCCAGTGCTGGAGTTCCAGTGTGCTCTGCCCTGCTTATGTGGGTGCTGGGGATCAGCATTCAGGTTCTAGTGCTCACACAACAAGCACTTTTCCTGCTGAGCATCTCCTCAGCCCTAAAGCAGACCTTCATGTTTGTTTGTTTTTACATATATGTTTAGAGGTCAGAGGACAGCTTGTGACAGTTGGTTTTGTTTTTCTTTTGGTCTTTCTGAGACAGGGTCTCCCTGTAGCCCCAACTGGCCTGGAACTCACTATGTAGACCAAGCTGGCTTTGATCTCACAGAGATCTGTCTGCCTCTGCCTCCCAAGGGCTGGGACTAAAGGCGTGTACCACCATGCCTTGTTATCACATGGGTTCTGGGGATCAATCTGAGGTTGTCAGGCTTGGCGATAACACAGTCCACTGATCTATTTTGCTAGCCCTAGAGCAGACTAAGAGGAGTCAGAAAAAGCATTTCTGGAGTTACAAAATGGGGTCACAGAGGGTATAGCTAAAATCAGTAATAAACAAGAAGCAGGGCATTAAGAGTTTTAAAGTTTATGGCGACGAAGCATCATTTAAAAATTTATTTTTAATTGGGGATTCGTGTATGTCTGAATATATGTGCACATGAGTGCAGGTGTCCTCAGAGGCCAAAAAGGGTGTTGGATGCCTCCAAGCAGGAGTTACAAGTGCTTCTAAGCTGCCCAGTGTGAGCTGGGAGCTGAAGTTGGTTCCCCAGGGGCAGTGTGTGTTTCTGACCACAGCCTTCTCCCCAGCTTCAGAAGCTTCATTTTAAAAATTGAGAAATACTGGCTTAGTTCCAGTGCGTGAGGTGATAAGAAATTCAAATAATTTGATGTTAGTTCCTTTTAGAGCAGTTAATGACTCTTTTTTTCATTTTTGAATAGCAGTTCTCCTTAGGTTCATTGTAACACAGTAGCTTTAAAATCTCAGTGGATATATTAAAGGCCAACTGCGAAATGAAGCCGTTCCCTCTCTCCGGAGTCCTCCTGCTGCGTTTAGTTCTTGGAAAATGCCCTTGGTTTGGTTTGTTTTTTTTGTGGTACTAGATACCGAACCTAGGGCCTCACATTCTGGGGAAGGGCTCTGCCACCAAGCTATATACATACCGTAGCCCAAATTTAAGTTGTTTTTATCCAAAGCAATCAACTGTATGTTGCTTCTCGTAGTAATTTGATTTCACATTTTTCTGTTATCTCAGAGGTTGCTGATTTTCTGTTATGGTACAAATTGAATTTCTTTCTTTTTTTTTTTTATTTTTGAAGAAAAGCAGCTTCATAGCTGTAGCTTATGGTTGTGTTAAATAGATGGCAAAGAATAGCATCTTTGAGAAGATAAATGTCATGGATGTCCAAAGTCGACATTTAGTCTTTTGGATTAATAGGAAAGAAGGTCGGCAACCGCATGGATTCCAGTAAGCCTCAGACCCACGTTCTTACGTGTTCTAACAATGTTGGAACGTGGCTTAATCTCTTGATGCGGCATTTTGATACTTGACTGTTTCATTATGGAAGGATCACTTATTTTGTAGCATGACATTCACATGTGTGTATATGTGTGTGGATATTTATATATCCTATTTGTTTGCTTGTTTTGATTTTGAGACATGTAGCCCCAGCTGACCTGGAGTTTGCTATGTGGACCAAGCTGGCCTCACACTCACAGAGATCAGCCTGCCTCTGCCTTCCCAGTGCTGGGATTAAAGGAGTACGTCACCATGCCTGACTAGATAGTTATATATCTATATACACATGCATATATTTAGAGTGAGTGGGAGATGGTAGAAGTAGGTTGACCATAGGAAAGAGTCAAGAGGAAAGCTTGGAATCATGTATATATTTCTGAAAACTACAGCATATTTTTCATTTTTTACTCTGTTTTCCATCATCATTCTTTAGGGTCCTCCAGAATTTCCACAGCATACACCCGGACCTGTTCCTAACAGTTTTAGCCAGCCGCCACGACTTCCTCTCCAGGACCAGTGGAGAGCCCCTCCCCCACCTCAGGATCGAGACCCTTTCTTCTTGGGAGGTACATGAAGGGATGGTGGGCACGGATGAGGTGATGGAAGCCTCAGCGAGTAGTGGCCTGTGCAGCTACTGTTAAAACACGAGGTTGGTCAGCTTCGTGACACCATGACTCTGCCAGGCATTTGATGTGCTAAAGTGGGTTGATATCCAAAATGTGGAAGTTTTATACAGAGCAATTCGTTTATAGAAAAATTCCTACAAAGCCATAGCTGAAATCTGGAATTCTTTATAAAATACTCTGCTAACATTTGGGGACAGTAAGATGGCTCCTGAAAGTGCTTGTCTAAGAACTGTGGTCTTTCTAACTTGAAGCTAATGTTGTGTCACTCTTCAGTTTCAGGTGAACCAAGGTTCCCTAGTCATCTTTTCTTGGAACAGCGAAGTCCCCCTCCACCACCACCACCCCCCACACTTCTGAACAGCAGCCATCCTGTTCCTGCTCAGAGCCCCTTACCGTTCACTCAGCCTGGACCAGCATTTAATCAGCAGGGACAGCAGCCAGTGTTTCCGAGAGAGAGGCCTGTAAGACCAGCCCTGCAGCCCCCAGGTCCAGTGGGGATCCTGCACTTCAGCCAGCCAGGGTCAGCAACAGCCCGGCCTTTCATTCCTCCTAGACAGCCGTTCCTGCCCAGCCCTGGACAGCCGTTCCTGCCCACACATGCACAGCCCAACCTGCAGGTATGCACGTGAGCCAGCCCTGAGGGAAACCCTGTCCGGGCAGTGCTGAACCTCTGTGTTCAAGAGCACAAAGGGGAAACTTGGTGTTGTAGTCAGCCTGCTGATTGATGAGGAGTGGTTTAAGGGTTCTATCACAAGGAGCTCTCTTGACAGTTTTATGGAAAAGGTGATGCTTGTTTTCTGGGAGATGAAGAAATGTCACTCCTGGAATTTTAAAGGGGTATACACTAATAAAATAAGAATATGTTTCGATAATGCATTTGCTTATCTTGTAAGTTGTCTTTAAAGGTTCGCCAGTGTAGATAAAGTGCTTTGCCCACTGTTCCTGTTGGACGAGGAAAGGGCCCTTGTGGGGAGGAAAAAGCAGTTTAGCTGTTCACTGTGCGCCCTCTGCTGGAAGTGCATTTCCTGAGCCAACGCAGGAATTTGTGCAGTCTTTCCCACCCAGTATTTCTTTATATTTTCTTTAACTTTGAGGAAATACAGTGATTGAGTAGGGTGTGTGGTTGGCCTGTGCCTTTAATCCCAACACTTGGGAGACACTCTCAGAAGAATTTAGATAGATAGATAGACAGACACTTGTTAACTATTTTAGAGACCTGTAGAATCCAAGAGTGCGTCTGGGGCCAGCAGGATGACCTACCCTGTAAAGGCACCTGCTGCTGGGCCTAATGTGTCTAAGATAAAAAAAGAAAATTATTATTTGTAGGGTTCATAAAGGATTAAATGCTTGAATTTTTTCTTTCCAAAAAATAAAATTAATTTCTTCTGCATTGCAGAAATAAAATATAAATGAGTTTATGGAACTGAAGTAATTCCGTTACCACGTGACAGCTGCATGAACTGGGGCCCTTCGTCTGTCTTGCAGCAGTGTCCGTCCCAGAGCTCCTTTGCTTGGGCAGTGTCCTGTGGGCTTCCCAGGCCCTGGGCTGTCTTCACCATTTGAGCAACCTTCTGAAGGTTGCCTGTGTGTTAGTTTCTGTATCCAGTGTCACAGTGCCCTAGGGCATATAAGATGGTGACTGTTGGCCTATTACTGCATTTAAGATGTGTTACCTGTCAGTAAGTCTGAAGTGAAGGCATGGTTCCACATGAAGCTTCTTCTTATGTTGAAATTTTAAGAAAACTGTTAAGTTGAAGTCTGTCTGTAAGCTGTTGTTTTCCTTTCTTTTGGAACATAAGGGGCCCTTGCATCCTCCTTTGCCACCACCTCATCAGCCACAGCCACAGCCTCAGCAGCCTCAGCAGCAGCCCCAGCATCACCAGCATCAGCCGCCCCTCCAGCCGCCTCTCCAGCCTCCACACCAGCCTCCCCCCCAGCATCAGCCTCCCCCTCAGCACCAGCCACAGCAGCATCAGCATCACCACCACCTATCTGCTCCTCCTCCTCCTCTGATGCCCATGTCTCAGCCACAGTTCAGGCCACACGTACAGACTGCTCAGCCTCAGCCCAGCAGCAGCCGGATGCAGTGCACTTCACGCCAGGGGCTGCGGCATGTGAGTGTCCATGCCTTTGTTGTGATTTCCTGGGGTGTTACAGAATTGGAAGGACATAATTTCTGTTACGTTATTTTCTAGTTTTGTTTAAAATTACTAAACATGTCGTACATTTTCTGAAGTAAAACCATTCTTTTTAATACTTAGAAAAAAAATTAAACTGTAGACATCTTTTTTGTACCTTAAAGGCTATGTTAATGTTCACTTCTTTAATTCTCTGATGATTAGAACGTGCTGTTGGATGGCAGTCACTCTGCCAGGCAGGTGGCTTATGAGTGAGTGATTCAGGAAAAGTGCCCTGTTCCCGGGCACCCCTCAGGTTCCTGGAATACAGCAAAGAACAAAAAAGATCTCTGATTTCAAAGAGCTTACACGTGGTTGTGAGAAGTTAACTTATATTTGTGTTTACACACTATCAGCAAGTGTGTGGCTTGTCATGTATTGAAAGAAACTGGAAAATAATAGATTGCTGATGAAAATAAAATGGAGACATCACCTTGTCCTCCATTAGCACTTGATCACCTTGTCCTCCATTAGCACTTGACCGATCTTCTTTTCAGGACAAAGCATAGTGTGGCCTACAGAGTTCTTATCTGTAGACTTTCCTTTTAGTACTCTCCTCCTTTATTTAACCTTAAACTTTGAATGTGTCACTTAGCTATTTTGAACCTTGATTTTCTTAATATCTGCCTCTTTGTGTTGTAAATAATGTGACTCAAAGCTGTAAGCAATGAAGAGCTTTCTAGGTAGAGAGGCATTGTGCACATTGGGTAACCTGGGCTTGTTGTCAAGGTAATGGCAGGGTCAGACACCCAGTGTCCCAGCCACCTCTGATCTCTTGACTGATTCTTCCTCTGCATCCCCAGGATGGAAGTAACTGAGACTCTTCCCCATGGGGCACGTCTGTGGTCCCTTCTCTTCCAGAGAGCTTTTTGTAAGATTGTAACAGTGTTTGGGTCTTGGTTCCATTTTAAATGGAAATGGTGTACCGTTGATCCAGTTGGCTCCTTGAATCGGGAAGAGTAGTTTTTGGTTTTTGTTTTGTTCTGTTTTGGCTCTCAGAGTTGTTAAAAATGTTAGTCTGTATATTGAAAAATCACCTGGTGTGCCTTTCATAGCCAGGAGCCTATGCCCTGGTCCTCAGCATTGGAGGGTGGGAGTTGGGGAGCAGCATTTATGTATAAAAAGTACTTGCCAAAGAGAAAGACAGGCATCCACTTGACAAAAGAGAAGTTAGTTCTCATGGTAGTGAATGCTCATGATGTCTTCACTGATGAACTTTTGCTTCCTTTTGTGATAGAATGCAGCATCTCAGAACATAACCAAACGACCCATGCAGCAGATGCAGCCCACTGCTCCCAGAAACAGTAATTTACGTGAACTCCCCATAGCACCTTCGCATGTCATGGAGATGAAAAGCAGTCGTTGCTCCTCTACGCCTGCCGCTCAGGTGAAGCCAGTTGTCAGCACCTCCCCACCCTGCAGGGCTGTGGTGGCTTCCAGGAGCCCACAGGGGAAGACGGATGCAAAAGTCACACCACCCAGCCCTGGGGCTCAACCTAAGGAAGAAGCAAAAGTCGAACCAGAGGTAGGATCTCACCTTACTGCAGAGTGCCTGCCTGGGGCAGGGGCTTTACTGCCCACCTCTTCTGTACTGGAGAGTGTTAACCTGGAGTGGGAGGCTCACTGCCACGTATGAACCAGCACTCAGCTCATTCATCCGGAGAGTCACAGACTCTTCCCACTTTTTTCCCCAAATGGATTCTTCTTTTTAGCCTCATAGCCATTTTCATAAAAGATAATCGTTTGGGGGCTGGAGACATGGCTCAGTGGTTGAGAGCCCTGTCTATTCTTGTAGAGGACCCAGGTTTGAGTCCCAGCACCCACATGGCAGTTGGCAACTATCTGTGGCTCTAGTTCCAGGGATTTGATGCTCTCTTCTGTCCTCCTCGGGCACTGCACAGCATGGGTGCACTTACATGCATGGAGGCAAAGCCACTCATAAGATAAAAATTAAAAAGAAAAAATACTTGTACCATTGGGGATGTAACTCAGTGGCAGAGTGCTTGACCAACATGCACGATGACCTTCCAGGTTCAGTCCCTCGTGTTGACAAACAAAAAGACTCTAACAGTCACTAGAGAGTATTAAATTTTATTACAGTTTACGCCTGGGCAATTCATAGACAGTGTCCATGTGTGACCAGTTCTGGTGCTTGGTAATAGTCTCAGACCTGTGCAAAATAAGCTTCTTTGATGAGTGGTGACTGGGGTGTTTGTCTGTAAATATAAGAATACATCTTTTGCGCATAGTAAGAAATTACATTTGTCTAGGGATGTGACAGTCTTGGGGCTTTCTCTCAAGATCTATGACCTCTCCAGCCATGTGTATTTGGTTATGTTTTTTACACTTGAGTTTCCTCCTGTTGAGTAGGCTTTTAGTCCAATTAGGTAGCTGTTGATTGCCCCCAAGATAAAAGTGCTACTACTGCACCAATGACGTATGCTTTGAGGGTCATTGATGTGGTTATTTGGTCTTGAAGCTGGTTGTTGGACCATCCTTGGCACCTTTATAGTGCTCTCCAAAGCTATGAGAGCTCGCCTTCAGGGAAAGTGGTTTCGGGTCAGTTCTAGCTCTATTGTTCAAATCCTGTATCTAAAGTATTTCCTGTCTTCAGCAGTAGGGTCTTGCCTTCAAGTTCTGGGAGGCCATCAAGGACTGTGGCAATAGCCTGAGTAATTTTGGGAGTCTCTTGGACCACCCTGGCCAACAACTCATGGAAGGTTTCTCCTGACTGGCACTGTTTCTTGTTATGTAGCCTTTAGCTACGTATGTGGATTCATGTAGCGATACTGTATGTGTAATTTATCATTCATTAGGTTGTTGGACTAATATGATTCCCTCTGTTTTTTTTTTAAAACTCGCTAGCTAGGCATTATTTATTCCCCTCCCCCAGCCCTCCTGCCATGGTTTCCCCATTTAAAGTGTCCCCGTTTTCCCCATTTCTCCCTTGATGCTACCAGTCTCCTATGGTCCCACCTCTCTTGGGCACCTCCTTTCCCTTTATCCCCAAGTTTCATTGTATAACACTCCCTCCCCTGTCCCATTTAAATAACTCCATTTTTATCCATTTCTCCCTTAGTAACATCTGTCTCCTACTGTTCTCTCTCGGGTTCCTTATTTCCCTTTACCTCCCTGGTTCCTTTTCATTATTCTGGTTCTTGAAGTTATATCTGGATCCATACTCAACCTCTACACATAAGGTGCATGGAACATAGAACAGGGGTAATAAAGATGACACTAATGGATATCTCAATTCTCATTAATGAAGATCCCTCATGCAACAGAGGGCCAGGAACACAAAAGGTCACAAATGGCCAAAATGTAGAAGAGATTAAGAGTCAGCAGATTGCTGGTCCTTGGACAGGAAAGTTCACCCACCCAGGGATCAGGGACCATTGTGGAAGAGGGGGCAGAAAGATTGTAAGAGTCAGGGAGGAAGTGCAGGACCATATGGAAAGAGAGTCCTACAAGCTCCTGGGCGCCTGCTCATATGATTCTATGGCAATGGTGTCGGCATACACAAGTCCTATGCAAACTTAGGGAGACAAAAACCCAGCATAGAACTGGGGAAATGATCAGCAGACCCCAATCTTAGCTGAGGAAACACTGGCAACTGACTGCTGCTGGGTGAGGAAGAGCCGATCTTCCCAAAACCAGGGACTCCTAGATAGGCTGACTAGACCTCAGTGGATGGACCTGCACTGGGGAACACTGACTTGACACAGTGGGCCTTAACACAGATGACAGTGGGGGTGGTGGCTATGAGGAGGGTGCCAATGGGGATGGGGGTATAAAGATGATTAAGACTACTTCAGATATTCTATATAAAATACACAAATTCAATAAAAACAAAAGAAATTTATTAGTTTACATTTTAAGTTTACATATTAAACTTTTGTATATGTGTACAGTTATTTTTGCATTATATAGAATCAACATGGACCCAGGTTTAGCAGATGTTTTAGACTTTATAATTCAAGCCATCATAATTAGCTTTACCACTGTGGCACAAGGCAGTTTATGAACAGTTCTCACATGAATAGATGTGCCTGAGTTCAAGAAAACTTTACTTAAAAACCCAGGTGGTTCTCTAACCTCACTTGTATTTGGTAATTTAGAAAGGTGCAAAAATTTCCAAGTACAAGCGGTAAGTGTCGACCAGCATTTCACAGTTTCTAGTTTGAAGTCCTCACCCTGACATGCCTCAGCCTTTCTGCCTTTTCAAGTGAGGCTAAAACACAGTAAGGCATGTGCTGGAGCCAGTCAGGACGAGGACGCACTTAACGCCAGGAGCAACTTCCTCTTGAGTGTACTAGAGCAGTGCAGGGAGAGGTGGCAGGAAGCATTTCCCTCAGTGCTCAGGCAGGTCGTCCTTTAGCTTTATAAAACCACTTAACACTGCTTTTGTCTTTTTTATTTTAGATTTTAAAAAAATTTTGTGTCTGCGTGTGTGTGCGTGCGTGCGTGCGTGCGTGTGTGTGGGGGGGGGGTATTGCCTGCATGTGTGTAAGTGTACCCGTGTCTTACAGTGCCTGTGGAGGTCAGAAGAGGGCATCAGATCCCTTAGGACTAGAGTTAAAGATGGTTGTTAGCTGCCATGTACGTGCTGGGAATTGAACCCAGGTCCTCTGCAAGAGCAGCCAGTGCTCTTAATCACTAAGCCATCTCTACAGCTGGTCTTTCTCTTTTAATTAGACTTTTTCGTTCAGGATTTTCTTCCAATAAAACTGTAGCAGTTGTAGCCGGCCATGGTGGCGCACACCTTTAATCCCAGTACTTGGGAGGCAGAGGCAGGCAGATCTTCGTGATTTTGAGGCCAGCCTGGTCTACATGGTGAGTTCCAGGACAGCTGGGGCTACAGGGACACCCTGTCTCAAAAAGAAAAAAAAACAAAACAACAAAAAAAAAACAAAACTGTAGCAGTTGCAATGTTATCATACCAGAATTACAAAGTCAGAGTACTGGGATGCCATTTAATAAGCTGCTCTTAGAAGGGTGACTGGTTTCATGATCAGTACATGGGAAAACAGTGTGAGTTTAGAAACTGGATGGGGTGGTTTATAAAGAATTCTTTGCAAGCTGGGCTTTGGGCTGCACACCCAAAGGACTGAGTGTAGCAAGAGAGTCACTAGTTCATGGCCAGTCATCAGAATAAACAAGTGATTTAAAAAAAAAAAGGTCTAGGCATGGTGGCACACAGCTTTAATCCCAGAACTTCTGAGGCAGAGAGGTAGGCAGATCTCTGTGAGATCAAGGCCAGCCTGGTTTACATAGTGAGTTCCAGAACAGCCTGGTCTACAGGGAGGCTCTGTCTCAAAAAGACCCCCCCCCAAAAAAAATTAAAGTTTATAAGAAAATAAAAGGACTGTGGACCTAGCTGAGTAGTAGAGCATTTGCCTGGCATTCACTGGGCTCTATGTACAATCTCCAGCACCCCCCCGCCCCAAATTTTTTGCTAAAAATTTAATGATGTCTTTGGTTTCTATAGCTCGCTTAGAACTTGTATATGTGATCAAATTTGGTTCCCATGCACATTTCCTGTGTAATAGCAGTGTCTAAACCATACATGGAGAGGGACCTCAAAGCCATGTTTGCTCCTCTTGTACCAGTTTATAGAGTTCTCAAGCATTCTTCTGCAGGTTTACTACAAAGAGATAATTTATGAAAGTGAGATGGAGCTTCTTTGAGTTGCCATGGTATGATAAGTTTTTGTATATATTACATTGACAGAGGATTATGCTTTTTTTTTAAACACAAAAAGTAACATCTGTTTTTGTTAAAGGCAGCATATTGACATAGATTCATCTACTTGGTAATGATACAATAAAAGATGAGTCTTTTATTGATAAATTATCTATATTTGTGAGCATACTTTAAACCCTGTCTTGACTACTTGCCCTGTGATAGGAAGTGGTGTGTCTGGGCTCCTGTTTTGTGAGGCCACAGTCTGCTCCTCTGAGTTGCTCTGAGCTGCTGTTGACCACCTGCTTCTCACTCAGTTTTCATTACCACAGTAGCAGTGTGCCACTCATCTGCCCGCAGATTTTGTTTGAAGCCTGTCATACAAGAGGCAGGTCAGGCTTGCCTCTAGCTGAGCCCAGACCTGTAGAGCACTGAGGCTGCCACAGCTCCAGCAGCACTCTTTTCTTGGGTTCCTAATTCTTCAGTTTGTGCAAGATGGGTAAGGTTTATAATTAGATGAATTCTATTTTTTTAATTTTATTTATTTAGTTTTAAATTTTATGTGTATGAGTGTATTGCCTGCATGTATGTGAGTGCACCCATGTCGTGCAATGCCTCGGAGGTCAGAAGAGGGCATCGGATTCCCCTGGAACTGGAGTTGAGGACAGTTTGTAGCCGTCATGTGGGTGCTGGGAATAGAACCCGGGTCCTCTGCAAGAGCAGTCAGTGCTCTTAACTGCTGAGCCATCTCTCCAGCACGATTAGACGAATTCTAAACAGACTTAATTCTTCTGTAAAGGATATGTGGATAGATGGTTTTTATAGAATGCTTTTTTAAAAAAATTTGCAAACTTACTCATCGGATGCTTTTTATGAAACGTACTGGACCTGAAAGAATTTCTTACAGCCTTTAGAGTGGTCTGGGTCTGGGCTGTTCAAGGCAGCCCTCTCACCATTAATATTCCAACGCTGCAATTGGCAGCATTTTGATTCTGAGGAGGGTGCATGAGTTCAAGGTCAGAAAGATTGACTTGTGCTGTTCATTATAACCAATTATCCTGTGACAAATGAGTTTGAGATCAGGCTGAAAATTCTGTATGGAAAATCAATAGTTCTAATCAGGGCCTTTCAGGTCATTTACACTCCACCTTTTGTTGGTTTGTCAGTGAACAGTCAGATAAAACCTGTGTGACAGTGTGGCCTCGGCTGCAGCCATTCCCATTCAGAACATATTTTGATATTTTCTATGAATAGTTTAATTGGTTTCAAATTTGTAAATGAGTAGAAATGTACATTATTTCATTTATAATGTTCTGATAAGGTTTTCCAAATTAGCTGAAGCTGTGTAATTTCCCCTCCCTAGAGGGTGGGGTCATACTTAGTCTTGGAGCAGGTCTTTGCCTTCTTACAAGTTCTAAATTGAAAGGTTTGGGGGAAATTCATTTGCTTACTTTGTAGAAGTAGATCAGCATGGTCGCCCTGCTGTGTAAATCAAAGTGAACTGTGTTTTCCATTGTAGTTTCCTGACGAAGATGAAGAAACAAGGTTATATCGCTTAAAGATCGAGGAGCAGAAGCGCCTGAGAGAGGAGATCCTGAAGCAGAAGGAGCTGCGGCGGCAGCAGCAGGCCGGGGCCAGGAAGAAGGAACTGCTAGAAAGACTTGCGCAGCAGCAGCAGCAGCAGCAGCAGCAGCAACAGCAACAGCAACAGCAACAGCAACAGCTGCTCTATGGCCCACAGGCCTCCTTGGAGCAAGAGGACCTGGCAGCTACACCGTCCCCCACCAACGGAAGCCCACTATTGCCCTTTCCAGGGGTCCAGTGCAGGCAGAATGTGAAAACCAGACTTCTTGTTAAAAACCAGGATGTCACCGTTGTGAATGTTCAGCCCAAAACATTAAACTTTGTCCCATCTGGTGCTAACATGCAGTATCAAGGGCAGCACATGAAACCACTGAAGCATTTGAGACAGGCCAGAACTGTACCTCAGAGTCAGTCTCCGCTGCCACACAAAGTCCTCCAAGTCAAACCTGTGGATGTGGAGGAGGCCCCTGACTCCCCACAGGCGGCCAGAGCACCATCCCTCCAGGGCCGGCCTCAGGACACCAAGCCTGGTGTGAAGAGGACTGTCATGCACCGGGTCAACAGTGGAGGTGGCGGAGATGGGCCACATGTCGGCTCCAAGGTCAGGGTGATTAAGTTGTCAGGAGGGGTAAGTTGATAAGTTTCATGAATTCCTCTGTAAATCTGCCTTGGAGGTTTCAGTGTACACACTTCTGTAGCACCCTCCTGCCCTGTGGAATCGGCCAGAGCAGCCTTTCCCTCCAGAGGCTGGTGTGAGCTGTCATTGGAGCTCTCCTTCCCTCTGGGACCCATAGTATTGTTTCTGGAGTGTTGGGAAATGACCAGTGTGACACCCCCAGATTGACCTTCTTTTGTAAGTCCTTGATGGTCATATTGTAATAAACATTTGTCATGACATCTGACAAACTCAGGTTTGTTGTAGAAATAAAATTTCCTTTACACAGTCATTGTGTATAGCTTTAGGTTTAGTGAGCAGCGTGGACAGAGTGGATGGGTGCACATGTGCATATGTCCCCACTTTGAAGCAGCGTTGTCCAGAGACCACTACCTGTTACCTCTTTTCAAGACCATTCCTCTCTTATTTTAAAGTGGCATAACAGAAGTCTGAGTGGAGGTCATGGGTCATTTCACCCACATGGTTTCAAAGATGGCGCATTCCTTTCCCAGCATTCCAGTGAGGCACAGGGATCACAGCTCTCAGTTCAGTCAGGATGAGTTTAGTGCTCTTAGAAACAGTGATTCACTGCAGGTAGGTGCCCATTAAAGAAAAGTCTCCTGTGGAGAGGGGCACTGGGTACCTGCTTCCTTATATAACCTTAACTATGGCAAGTCACTTGTATCTCTTGATTTAATTGCAATGAATTCTGTAGTAAATGCTGTGGTCCTGGCATTGTTGAACTCTGTAGCGGTGGTTTTACCTTGTGAACTGAGGGAGGCAGAACCCTTGGCACGTGGGCTGTTAGAGTAGACCACCTGGGAGTGCTTGCCTCAAGGTAACAAAGTCTGCCCTTGAAGAGAAAGCGACCCTGTAGCTTTGAACCTGTGAGGAACACAGTGCCCCAGGAATGAGAGACCTGTGGTTTGCTGATCCGGTTAGCTGAGTGCTTGTAGCACAAAGTAGGATTTCCAAGTGGTCTAAGGAAGTTTTTATACAATAATGCCTATTTGATGTCATATGTGGGATGGACGCTCAGTAAGGTCCATCATTTTGTTTTCTCTGAAACTTTTTCTCTCATATTTGTGATGCAGATGCCGAGCAGATGAGCTACATTACATGTAATGTGTGATGCTGTCTTCAGTTAGTGGCACAATAAATGCTAGGTCCACAGTGACTGAGTGTTCTTAGCCTTGGGCCTTGTTTTCAAACCTAGTATTAGTCTGTCTCATTTACATTTGAGTTGAAAGCCCAGGAGGAGACAGCCCTGCTGAACATAGACCTTCCCATCTGCCCCACTGGAACCACCTCAAAGCAGTGGTGGGAACAGCCCCATGCACCTTTCTTGCCCCTAGAGGTTGGCAGCGAGGGAGGGCTGTATCTACGCCAAAGAGTATCGTTTAAACATCTTTCCTTTAAAAAAAAAAATCTGTGTAAACTGTTCTGTCTTCTCCATTGTGAAAACAAAACCAAATTCTGTCTAATAGACTTCTGTGCAGCCATACTCCAGGTCATGCTGCCTCATTTTACAGCACTGGAATCTTCCACGCAAGTAGCTGTCAGTCATGTGCTTTGGAGTAGGTTTCGATTGTCTTTGTGACCCTTGAGTGTGACCATCATGTCTGAGTCTTAGAATTTTCCAGCAGCTCCTCCAGTGGCATCTTGTCAACTTTATTATGTGTCACTGAGGGGTTCACTTTTATCTGGGTGAATAGTCTTTCTCTAATACCCCCCCCCCCAGGATAAGAAATATTTTTGAAAGCCATTCATAGTTATGGTTTGTTGCAAGTTGTGCTTGATAGAGGCAATGCAAAAATGAAAGAGTCATGTCAAGTGTCAGGTGCACTCACCTTTGTCCTTGACCTTTGTCCTTGGCCTAAGCTGCTGGTGGATACCTGTCAGGGTTATCCTCTGCCCTTGTTGGCATGTTAGGGCTCAGTCTGTTCTCTGCCTGTGAGAATCTTAGGTTCTAGTCCACACTGAGCCAGGCATCCCAGGTGGGCCCCTGGAGGTTTGGGGAGGACAAGCTTGCAACACAGTCCTGTATGGGTTGTTAGTATGTCTGGTTTTCCATTTACTTATCTAATTACAGCATGTCACTCCTTCCTTTGATAGGAGCTCCTGACTTCTGATAGGGTAAAAGCTTATTTAAGTACTTTCCTGTTTTCTTATCTCACCATCTCCCAGGCTGGCCTTGAGCTTGCTGGCCTGGTTTGGCTTCCTGAGTGTTGGATGGGGCACGGACCACATGGCCTGCTGGGAGAAAGCTTTCCAACAGGGCAGAGGTACGCTCCAGGGTTGAGTCCAGGCTTCCTCAGAGAGCTGCCTCCTTGACTCATCTCAGCTCTACAGGCCTGCATCTAAAGTGTGAGCGCACGCTTCTTGGTGTTCAGTGGCTTCCTTCTCATGGTCAGTCTTGGCCAGTACTCTGGCCTCCATGACCAGCACCAGCAAGAGCCATGGTTGGTATGTTCAGGGAAGGAGAGTTCTTGCCGTTCATACCACACCGATTAAAGTGTCATTTTAATTGCACAACTTCATTAGGCAGTAGGCAGTTGTGAGTCACAATGGGCTTCTCTTGTTTTCCACATCTCAGTTTAAAAATCAGATCATTTTTCTTTGTATGTTTTGTTTTTTTGAGACAGGTTTCATAGCCCACCTGGCCCTGACCTTACATCGTAGCTTGAATTTCTTCCTCCTGCCCATGCCTCTGAGTCCTGGGATTAAAGGCATGCACCACCATGGCCAGCTTTCTCCGGCTTTCTTAAACCTGGTTTTTTTTGAAAGGCCTCAGAGTGCCTGAGTCTAAGACAGCCTGGGCTTGACTTTCTGTTTCATTAAGTAACTGCCTCAGGTCCTTCTCTTCATTACACCTGAAGATCATTGGTCCTCTTTATTAAAGCTGTTGCATTGTAGACTCAGGAAAGGTTTCTGAAAAGAGTTTTTTGACAAGGATTTTGTGCTGGCTAGCTTTAGTGTCAACTTGACACACCTGGGTTGAGGGAGCCTCAATTGGGTAATTGCCTCTATTGGACTGGCCTGTGGCCATGTGTGAGGGGCATCTTCTTGATGAGTGATGTGGGAGGGCCCAGCCCACAGTGGGTGGTGCCACCCCTGGGCAGGTGGGCCTGTGTTGCATAAGAAAGCAGGCTGGGCAGGGGCCAGGGGAGCAAGTCAGTAAGCAGCGTTCCTCCATGGCCTGTGCTCCCACTCCTCCCTCCAGGTTCCTGCCCTGAGTTCCTACCTTGGGCTCCCAGATGAACTGTGACCCGGGATATGTAAGCTAAATAAACCCTTTCCTCCCCAAGTTGGTAGTGGTCAGAGTATTTTGTCACAGCAATGAACAAACAAACCAGAACAGATTTCTTGGTACTGTTTCTCAGTCATGATGACCCAGGTGGTCACTGCTGAGTAGAGCCTGGAGAAGGATGCTGCATCCTGTCCAAGGGCTTGCCATCAGCTCTGCTTTGGTCATTCTGAAACTTGTCATACAGGGCTTGACGCTCTCCTCTTAACATCAGGAGGTGAGGGACGCTGGTGCACTGCCATGTGACGTACAGAAGCTGCCCAGTCTTGGATGCTGAAGAACCTGGATTTGGTAGTTTGCATCTTGGCTCCCTGTTCCGTTTCTCTGGATTGCAGTCTTCTGCCCATAAATGGAGGGGATAAGGTTGCTGTGAGGCACCAGGAGAAGAAAGCTGCTAACAGGCAGAGGACATGTCACGGTCCTGCTCCAGATTCTGGAGTACTCAGCAGGGAGAGTCTCTGCAGAGATCTCTGTTCCCTGCTGGTCATGGCAGTGGCTGCTGTTCTCCAGCCGTTGTGCTTGTATCACACAGGCCTGTGAGGCAGTAGACGCACACTCCCATTGCACAGGGGAGCAAGCTAATGTCATAGTGTCACAGTACCAGCCAGGGCCAGCACACCTAAGCAGTTGGGCCAGGCATCTAGCTCTGGTTTAATTCTGAGTCTTGGTCTCTCCTTCAGTATAAAAAGAACAATTGTAGAAAATATAAAATAAACTTTCTTGTTTAACCACAAGAAGAAAACAATTAGAACAGCCATGTGCCCCAGAAAGTCTTAACAGCCTCTTCTTGTTCATGGGAAATAAACAGCCTGTGTCCCTTGGAAGCTCCCATCTTGGCTTCCAGCTTGCCTCTGGGTGACCTGGGCTTGGGGTGCTCAATTGCTTACCAGTAGGATGAAGGCCTGGTCTCATTTCAGAATTAGGTAAAGTCACATGTGTCCCCCTTGTGAAACACACAGTTCATGCTTCAGGACAGGGTCATAGCTCTGTAAGTACCCTTCACTGTCCTTCAGTTCAAAGGAGAAAACGGTTTATTCAGAGTGGCTTAGTGTCAGAAAAATGAAAGCAGATACTTAGTTTAGCCATCATATCCTGGTACAGGTAACGGGAATTTTAGAAATTTGGCAGCAAATGAAGTGAACAGTCCTTTGTTCTGTGGGCACACAGAGAAGAGTGAGCAGCACAGACACCCAGCGGGAAAGCCAGCTGTGACTCTTACATTGTTTTAAAAGGTCTGGGTACAGCATGCAGAAGGCCCCAGTTTATCTGTGGGAGCTTGCTTTGGGAGGTTGGACTGAATTTGCCTATCTCGTCCTCTCTGTCTTCTCAGTTCCCAGACTTGTCTCTAGAGAGGTTAATATATGCATACCTGCTCTCTTGGGGGCCTGTGTGGTGAGTTTTACTTGGTTAGAATTTCAATAAAAGAGAAATTCTGAGCCTTTAGGTCTGGTCCACTTAAGACCTTCGCCAGGTGTGTTCCTCCCCTCTCCGTTCCTCTCTCTCCCTCTTACAGAGAGTAGGTTGGAGGCACTAGAGCCTGCAGCTGCTTACTATAGCACCATCAGTTGGGTCTGGTCGCCTGTTCCTTGCCCTTGACAGTTTTAAAGAGTGGAGCCAGTGATTTTGTGGCCTGTGCTTTCACTTGCATTTATCTTTTGCTTCCGCCTGAAGAGTTTGTGTTTTTGCAGGCTAGCCACAGACCCATATCGTCAGTGTGACCATGCAGGAGGCTTGTCCTGGGTTACTGAGGTGTGGGAGAGGTGGTGTTCACCAGTAGTGGCTAGTCTTACCTGCTGCACCTGAAATTCACTGATGAGTAGGTAATGTAAGTGCCCACTTCTTACTAGTCTCGCCCTTCCAGCCAGCACTGATGCTTGGCCTTTGCCTACATGTCCTGTGTATTTATCAGCTGGCCCGCTCCCATGGTCCTTTTGTCTTCTCCCTCATTTGTTCATATACTTAATGTCAGCCTAGGCTGTAAACTGTCTCTGTTTACTTTGATGCTAATGCTGCTCCAGATTGGCCAGTAAGGGCCTGTCTGCCAGCTTCTGTGTTCATTGAGAAGTCTCCAGTGTTCTTTGAATGGCTGCTTCCTTCCTGTGCCCAAGCACAGCAGGGAACACAGGTGCGGGGGCTACCCATTGCGGTGACCAGGTGAGATGATGGTCTTGAAAGGTGGTTTATCTTGTCTGTGTCAGGTTTGGTCCATGACTGATGGGCCTCTTCTCTTCAGTTGTGTGTAGCACAGTACATCGTGGAAGAGAAAGCATGATCTGCTCAAGGCACCTGGGCAAAGAAGCAGACAGAAAAAGGGACTGCGGTCCCTATGTCCCTGGAACTCTTGCGTTAACTTTTCTTGAGGAGACATTAATGTAGATCTTCATGGGTCCCAATGATAGGCCAAAGTACTATTGTTCCAAAGTGCAGCTTAGTGAACCAGTGAATTCACAGGAAGGGATTCCTTACAGGTGTGTGGTTGACCCCCACACAGCTGCATTTCTGCGGAGTTCTACCATCATGGATGCTGCGTCATGTTGCAGCTGGGTTGGGGGCCAGACTGGAGTAATAGCTGGAATCCTGAGTGAGGCTTGTACCCTTCCCTCCAGTGTCATCAGCTTCATTTACCGTGGTTGGTGGGCCAAGGTCCTCTATTCCAAGGCGGCATCATGTTCTGCCAGGAAGAGTATCTGCCAGTGACCTCCCATTGTCCAGGAGCACCATACGCTGGGACCTATTCATGCCTTTGGCCACGGTCTTTGGTGGGACACATAAGATGGTGGGTGTCAGTGCATCACTGCCCTCAGTGCAGATCCAAGCCTTCCTCGGAGAGCTGCAAAGAGTAGTCCTCAGGGCTCTGCCGAACAGCTGGATTTGCTTGTGGGTTCACATTTCTCAAAGGTTGGTGATAGGGGAGAAAAACCTTTTTGCTATATTCTGTAGTGAGTCCCTTCCATGAGTCAGGGCTGGCCAAGGCATGCCTCTGTGGCAGTAGCCAGGGCACAGGACACTTGATGGCGAGGGGAGGATCTCTGGGCTCGTCTCTGGGCAGAGACTCTGCGTTCAGGTGCTCCTGCCTTTCAGTGAGGCTTTCTGCTTGCCTAGTGGCTCCAGGAGGAAGGATAAAACATTGGAGTCACAGTGTGAGGTCTGATCTGTAGGATGGCTGCAATCCTGTCACACCACACCTGACATGAACTGGGACACTGGGCATTAGTGATGCCGGAGCTGCACACTCGATCACTCCTCATTTGTCGAACTCTATGGTGAACTGAGTACTCTGTGAGCTCTGGTATGTAGTAGCAGGCCGAGGCAGCCAGTGAGATGCGTCACACAGGAAGAGCTGCAGAAGTGGCTTCTGAATGGAGAAGTGGAGATACCCGGGTAAAGGAGTCAGGGGTGGCACAAGTCCTTTAAGAGAAGGGAGGTGTGTGCCAAGGTCCTGTGGCAGTTCCTAACTGAAGGAAGCCCATGTGGCTTTGTGCAGAGAGCAGGCAGGCCTTGAGGATGAGGCCTTCATAGGCTCCATGGGCCTTGACCCTGCAGCAGTGGGAACTAGTTGGAAGTCTTGGTGGGCTAATGTCCTCACTTTGTTTCACGGATTTAATTAGCTATCACTGTACCTGGAAACGAAGCACTAGACTCTAGCGGACGAAAACGACAGTAGCGCTTTGCACTACTAGCAGTTTTTTTTTTTTTTGACTTAAACAGTAAACACTGATAGACAAAAAGGTTTAAGACATGTCTCGGCTTGGCCGAAATGAACAGAAATGCATATTTATCCCTCAAATCATCTTTCACTTTGGGAACTACTAGTCTGAGGGAGTCACACGCCTGTCAGGGGCTTGCCATTTGCTACGTTGCCCTCTTGCTCTCTGGGTGTGCCTCTAGTGCTGAGGGCCGCTTGTTACTTAAGGCACAGCGGGGTGGGTTTCTGGAACCCTGCTAGTGCTTCTGTGCACACTGTCCTGCCTGCAGCCTGGCACTGTGCACACCCGGCGCTGTCTGCAGCCTGGTGCTGTTCGCACTCTGGCACTGTCTGCAGCCCAGCACTCTGCTTGCTTTGCTGCATAGGTCCATCTTCTGGTCATACCTGCTCCTTGAGGTCCTGTGACCTTCTGTCCATGTTTATCACAGAAATTAGGACGGTTTCAAGGACAGTACAGATATCTAGGACACTTAACAGGAAGCAGAGGACACCTGCACAGCCAGTTTCTTCTGTCAAGGCAGTAGAGAGAGCAGAGTGGGCACAGTATTTCTCCAGAGCTTCTGAGCCTTGTACGTGACACCAGGAAGTGGGCAGAGTGAATGGGACTCAGAGGAACAATACTGTTTACTCTTAGCCATCTTTTCCTGCAGAACTTTGTGCTTCTCCCCAAACTCCCTTCTTCATTTAATTTGAAAAATAGGATTATGTTTTAGGGCCTGTTCAATGTTTTTTGAACTTAAAAAAAAAATTACATGTATTGGGGGAGGCATGCCATGATGTGTACTTACGGAGGGCAGAGGACTGGGGTCAGAGGTTCTCTGCCATGTGGGTGGGGTTGAACTCAGGTTGTGAGGCTGAGCATCTTATCATCCCTACCTCTTGAGCATTCAGGTGGATTCGCCACGTTGACTGGTTTGGGAGTGTTATTCAAGGAACACAGCTGCCCTGCAAGGCCATCTGGCAGCCTCTGGGCAAGGAGGGGCAGGTTGAGATGGCTTGGCCCATGGTCCCATGTCTCTTGTCTGCAGCTGTGAAGGAGGAGACTGTGTGGCGTTCTGGGGGGACTGCTGTTGGCACAGGTGGGGAGGTGAGGCAGGTAACAGGTTTGCACAGAGCAGGTGCCTGGGGGCGCAGAGCCACTGCTGCTCCTTCCGGCCCATTGGATTAGCAGAGCTCCAGCACTGGCAGCTGGACGCCCCAGAGCCCCAGCACTGGTGCCATCTGTGTTGGAAACTCCTGAGCTGTTGCTTCCTCACAAAGGCCTATGGCCTTGATTTTCTCCTCCAAAGACCAGCAGATTCTTCTCTTTAAAGAGTCCCTCATACCCAACTAGTCTGCGAATGGAAGATGATTGCAAGAGTAAGCACTTGAGTAACTGCCACATCCTCACCATGTCAGAAAGTGAAGCTCGTGCTGATCTAGTCCTTCACGAAGCCCCACAATTAAGAGGTGTGTCCCTTCCAGTGACTTAAACCTCGTGGATTCGGTTCACGTCAGAGGTGGATGATGGGGGCAGCGTTCAGATTTCTGTTCATAGCCTGCTGTTCTTGTTAGCACACCTGATCACAGGGAAGAAGCAAGTGCTGCCAATGTGAGCTTCCCTCACCTTGAGCCCCAGAGCGGCCCCTCATTAGGGAGTTGGCCCCGGGGGCTGGAAAGTGAGAAGGTTTGCTGGTTTGTGTCTTCCCTGTCTCCTGTAATCCAGCAGTCTGCAAAGACAAAGTAGAGAAACCCTAAACATGGCTCTGCTTAGAAACACATCCTTTATTGTCAGACCCTGAAGGAGCCTCCCAGAGATGGCAGGGATAGGCCCGCATTGTTGTCCTTAATAGAAACCTGTGCGACGAGGGCTCTGACGGCGCCATCAGCCACACTGCTGGTGACAGTGACGTGCAGCCTTATCAGAAGGAGAATTCATAAGAGGCTGCCCTGGGACACCACACCACTGTCCTTCTGTGTGTCCTGACAATGTTATCTGTCCTCTCAGTGCTGAGTACCAAATGTCTGTCATGAGTACAGAAATTAATTTAATGTCACCTGAAGACATGCAATTAATCTTTTAGAGGTTTTCATAATACCTTTACAGAAAGAGTTGCCAGTTTGGAGGATTTGGATTTTGGGGTTTAGAAGAAGATAAGGAAAATTAATTTTTCATCAGGCTTAATACAAGCTAGCAGGACCACAAAGGCTGAGGAAAATGGTTGGGGAATTTGTCAAGTGTTGTCACTCCAGAATAATGCTGCTTACCGCCTGATAGGTATAATCAAGGCTGAGATTCTGTGGAGGGGATTAATCAGTTCGCCTGCTAGTGAATGCGAGTCAGTGACACCACTTCTTCGTGGGCTTTAGAGAACGAAATAAGATTTGATCTGTCAAATTGCAAGAACCCTGAAGGTGTCAGTGGCATCGTTATCTGTGCAATTAAACCATTGTCATAAATAAATTTGTCCTGCTAAGTTGATGGCCACAAACTTCACTTTTTGTAACGATTAAGCTGATAAAAAACATCCCCTGAGCTTACTTAATTCTGATAGCGTCCCAATAGGTATTTAAAAAAACAAATACAGTCTAAAGAATCATTTTTACTGTACTCATTAAAAAGACACTCATTTGTGGCAAAGCCAAGCAGTGAGCTGAGGCAGGGCCAGCCTCTTTCCCCTTCCATTTTGGAGGAAATGGAAGGTAATTAAAGTAGGACCCAAACCCGTCTCCATGTCAGAAGTTAGAGCATGCCCCAGGCAGGCTGCCTGGGAAGCTCATTCTCAACAGACTTACTCTGTGACTGGAACTCAATCTTCTGTCCACTCAGGAACACGCATTTGCTTACACCTGGGTGACAGATTTCTAAAATTCCTAGTGTGAATCAGTAGTATCTTAAAACTTGTGTAACTCAGGACTCATAATGATAGATCCTTTGCCACTTCAACTGTGCGGGGTTCCAGCAGACTTTTCCACACAGGGTAGGTTTGCTTGGCTTGGCTCTCCTTCAGGTTTGCCTATGCAGGAGTGTGGGTTTAAAAATGTCTTCCTGGCCACAGCCCAGTAACATATATATTGAGCATTTCTTAGTGTTAACGCAGTAAGTCAAAGACAAAGTTAACTTTTCATTGTGCTAAAGTGAAATGTATTTCATCTCTCAACTGGAAAATGTTTCAATTTTTCTTAGAAAGGGAAATAGCCTGTTTATATTTAAGCCATAGTGCTTAGAATGATCTTTATAAAAAGGCAAGGCACAGCGCTATAGTAGTTTAATTAAAATGACTTAATGGAGAAGCAGGCTTGGTGGCTCCCACCTGTTATCCCAGCATTCAGGCGGCTGACAGGAGAGAATCACCACAGGTTCTAGTCTGGCCTGAGCTGCAAGATGAGACAGCACAAAAACAGCCGCAAGATGTGACTGAATGAGGTTTTTATCCCTTTTATCTCATCTCTTGTTTTAAAGAGAATGTGTTGGTGCGAGCCCCCTCTGAGTGGTATCTCTGGTGCCGTCTGGCAAGGCTTCTGGTGGTTTCATGTGAAAACGAGGGCACCACTGCTTAGCTTACAGTGAGGACTGAAGAACAGCAGTTTGTACAGATTGGCAGATTTCTTGTCCCTTCTCCAGAGTTAAGGACCAGAGAGCCTGTTAGATGGAGTCCCTCTCTCTTGATGGTTAAGATCCCTGGAGAGCTTCAGAAACTTGTTGGAAGTCTTACTGCGGCATTCATAGCTGTAGAAAGCCCGAAGTTTGTCCTGAACACGTGCAACTCCAGAACCAACCTTCTACTGGTGGAGGCCTGCGGAGAGGCAGAGCCTCACAGTGCTTTGTTCTTAGAAAGTCAGGCTGCTGCCCCCTGTTGAGAGCCCTCCACCACCCTCTGTCCAGGTGGACATCCGGGCAGGCAAGGCCTGTTCTGAGGGCTTACATTGTCAAGTATATTTAAGTGATTCCATTCTCTCTAGCTTTGTATATGGTGGAGGATTTCCATGGAAAAAGATTTTAAAGTTTAAGTACATGGCCGGGGGGGGGGGGGGGGGGGGGGGGGCTGCTCTCATTTGTGGGAAGGAGTGCAGTGAGACCAGCGCCTCAGCAGTGCAGTGAGACCCCTGCTTCAGCCGGGGTCCAGCTGTCCACACCCTGTGGTGGTGTGGTTCACTGGTTAATTTGGAGTGTCAGGCCACCCTGTGTTGAATCATGCTGGACTGTGGTGTGGGATACTTTTTCTGTGCTGCTGGAGTGAATTGGCCAATATTTTGATCCGTTTTCGCCGTCCTCTTTTGATGTTAGTGGCTTTGGGGTTCTGGGTGGTGCTAGCTCAAAGTGAGCAGGACCGTGGTTGGTCCTCCTCCCCCAGGACATTGTGTGAACTAGGTAATAGTTCTAACTTAAATATATGGTAGAATTCACCCATAGGTCATTTGAGCCCTGTTTTTCTTTGTGAAGACACTTGATTGTTAATTCATTGTGTTTACTTCTTAGAGGTCTGTTCATTAATGTCTTACTTTTTGAGTCAGTTTTGGTACTTGTGTCTTCCATAGGATTGGCCTGTTTCTGGTAAGTTGGCTGATGTGTTGACGTACAGTTCTCCCTCCTGTCCTCCTGACTTCTGTAGGCCCCTGTAGGTTCGTCATCGGCACCCTCTTATTCCCACAGGTGGGACTTTGATCCTCTGTCCTCTCTTCTTGGTGGCTAAAGAGTGTCAGTGTTTGTTCTCAAGCAGCCGTGGGAGCTGACGGGACGCTGGCTTGTCCTTCTGTCCTGCCACCTCCAGTGTTTGCTTCCTTCTGCCGTGTTCCGTAGGAGGCTGCTGCTCGGAAGATCCCAGCCTGACTGTACATTTCCCTACTTTTGGTATGCTTGTCGTAGTTGATCCCCCTCAATTTTGACATGATGCGTTTTTGTTTTAGTTCACTTTAAACACTTTCTACGCAGATTTTTATTTCTTCTTAGCACGGCTTCATTAGTGCTGACTCTGTGCTGCATAGTTAGTGACATAAAGATGCACTTAGACCCTGGACCTAGTTAGCCTGTCAGCGTTCCGTGTGCAGGTCAGATCTGCCTGCCTCCCAGGTACTCTGGGCAGAGTGTCTGGACCCTCTGTGGCTCTTTCAGTTTTCAGACAGAACCACAATCAGAAACGCGTGGGGACGTGGGTCTGTCCTGGTCCTCAGGACTCCTGCCCAGTGCTGTGCAGGGTTACTTGCTGGGTCCTCTGGGAGCAGCAGACCACATCACTCTCAATCCCGGCTTCAGGACTCTGTCTTGGCTTTTTCATTTTGTCGATTTCCATGTCTGAAATGGTTGTTTAGGATAGGTTGTTTTTTGGTTTTGGTTTTTGGGTTTTTTTGCAGTTTAGGGGGTAGTAGGTTTGCCAATTTCATGCTGACATGGGGAAAAGTTCTGCTCCTTGTGATTTCTTTCATGTCTTTCTGTGTGTGTGTGTGTCAGAGCCAGCGAGTAAGAGTGAAAGGGGTGGGGGTGGGGGAGCGAGAACGCATGAGCACACACATGTGCTTTGCAGCAACATCTCTGTCCTGTCCAGAAGAAACTACCATGCAGTAGTCTTTCCAGTCCTCAGACTCTTACCGTCTCTCCACCCTATCTTCAGCAATGTTCCCAGAGCCTTGGGTGTAGGGTGTGTGGTAGCTGTCCCATTTGGGGCTGGGCACCCCTCAGACACACTCTGCATTTTACCAGCTGTGGACTTCTCTACTGGTCTCTTGTCTGCTACAAAATAACTTTAGTGACTAGTAGGTTCTCCTCTGGGGTCTGTGACCTCTCCAGTGCCATTCTTGGCTAGGTTTATAGTATCAGGCATGAGGCCCCCAGGTTGAGCAGGCTTAAGTCCAATTAGACGGCTGTTGGTTGCCCCCAAGAGCCAGTGCCACTCTCACACGTTGGGGACGTCTTGCTGGTTCCATGTTTGTTGGGGTTCCTGGGCTGGACATCTGAGTAGGACTGGTGATCACTTTGCTCCTTCGGCAGCTTGCATAGTGCCTTCCCACAGGGTGAGAGGTGGGCTTCACGGAGGAGGCTTTCATGTCAGTACCAGCTTGATTTTTCCAGGTGCTGTCTGAAGTGCGTGGTGTCCTCTGCAATAGGATCCTACCTTTATGTTCTGGCAGGCAACTGAGAGCGTTGGGAACAGCTTATATTGTTTGGGGATCTCTTGGACCAATAACTTGGAGGGACGAATGTTCTCCCTGGCACTGGGGTTTTGCTGGTCTATGGCTCCTAGGGGGAGGGAGCATTATCCTGCCATTCGTGGTAGTCATTAAAGCTCTGTGTGTAAAAGTTTGTACAATGCTAGGTTTCCTCTACAGCTTTTCCAAATGCCTTGGTGTTACTCACCCCTCTAACCTCTCTTCTCTGTTACCTTCCTTTCCCTCCCCAGTTAAGTCCCCTTACCCGATTTCCTCTTTGCACCTTCATAGCATTTGTGTCCTTGCAACATTTTAAAATCCATTTTTTTGGGGTGTTGTCTTACCTTTTTTTCTTTGAGGGGCCCTTCCATTAATTGGTCTGTAAAAGATAAGTTTTGAATTTTTCTTAGTCTGTTTTCTGTTGTTAAGCCTGAAACTGGATATAAAAGAGAGGTTAATTTTGGTTCTTGGTTCTCAAGGTTGGGAAATTCTAGCACCTGGTGCCAGCATCTGAGTTCTGGCAAGGGCCTTCCTCCCTTGTGGAGGAAGGTCAGACGGGTGCTTGCAGAACAGAGAGACCAAAGAGGCCAGATCTATTTGACAGCCTGTTAGTGTGATAACAGACCCATTCTCATGGGGAGCCACGTTAATCATTCCATGAGGTGGAGCCCCTGACCAAAGTGCTTCCTAAGTACCACTCGCCTCTCATACCACTGCCCTGCATTGGCGATTAAAGTTCAGCATGACTTTTGATAGGGTAAACTATAATTCACCTATAATTCACTATAGCTGTGAGGTGGGGTGGGTATGGACATGTGCCTCTTCTGAGGTAGTTTGCTAAGTCACCACCTGCTGTGCCATGGCAGAGCAGCCTGTGTGGGAAGGTTACTGACCAGCACTAGATTTGTGTCAGGAGGAAACATCGTACAAGTACAGTTACACTTTTCAAATTCAAGCATCCATTTGTACTGAGAGTCTTCTGTCCCACTCACCAGCCAGTCTTGGGAACAAGCATTGGAAAGCTGTAGGTGGCAGTGGACCTGCCCACAGCCAGTCTTGGGAACAAGCATTGGAAAGCTGTAGGTGGCAGTGGACCTGTCCACAGCCAGTCTTGGGAACAAGCATTGGAAAGCTGTAGGTGGCAGTGGACCTGCCCACAGCCAGTCTTGGGAACAAGCATTGGAAAGCTGTAGGTGGCAGTGGACCTGCCCACAGCCAGTCTTGGTGCTGCCGCCGGTGCACATACAGTAGAGTCAGCTGCCGGCTTGATGTGGGCATGCCTCATGGCTGATTGGCAGTGACTGAGACTGAGCAGCCTGGGGCCTGGAACACCGGGTGTCTGTTCCAGAAATAATTAGCTGAGCCCATGAGCTACTTCGGCATTCACTCACTGTGGTGCCCTGGAAGGCTGCAAGTGGGGCCTGCAGCCAGTCCCCGGAGCCAGGCACCTTCCGGACTTAGGCATGATGAGCATGAAATCTTTTTGCAGTTTTTTTACTAGTATAAATTTCAACAGTATTTGTGTGAATCACAGCCCTCTTAAGCTGATACGTTAATTAAAACTGTAATGATTTGAATTTTCAAAATACTGTCTTCAAAACCTTAACTACTGCCTAATGAGAAATTTACCTGCCGGCCCCAGGGAAGAGGCAGGTTCAGTTTCACTCTATGGATGAGTGGTTCTGCCTGGTGGTCAGCGCTGGCCATGGCCCCAGGGCTAGGCAGGAACGGTGGGCGGACCTGATCCCTGTGCTGCCTTGTTGCTTTCAGCAGGGAGGAGAGAGCGATGGCTTTTTTCACACCGAGGGCCAGCCCCAGCGGCTTCCCCAGCCTCCGGAAATGAGACAGCAGCCTGCCCGCAAGGTGACGCTGACCAAGGGGAGCCCTCAGCAGCCCCAGCACCTGCCTGTGGGGCCCCACCTGTACCCACCTATTCCTCCAGGGATCAAAAGCATCCAAGGCATCCACCCAGCCAAGAAGGTACTGCCTGTTCCTGTGACCGAGTCCAGAAACGGGGGCCCTGCTCCCTGTAGGATCCCTGCCCCTGGTTGAGAAAAGTTGATGAGATGGTTTTCTGATTTGCAGTGCTCGGCACCCAGTGGTCTTCAGACTAGTAAACCAGCATTTCCCTTAGTCTCGGCCTAGAAATCACTGTAACATTTTCATAGAGGCCTGCTCCCTCCCTCATTGACCCAAAGTTACAGCTCAGTGAATTGCTCATAACTCAGCATGGCCATGTCCTGCACCTCTGAACAGGTGCTGCACTGTGCAGGCAGCACTGGAGCATCCATGCTCCTCCCCACCAGCTGACACACCAGGGATGCCCCTAATGGAGAACCAGAGGTGCGTTCCTCATGCTGCAGCCACCTCCTGAGCTCAGCCTGCCAGCCAGGAAGCCGGGGAACCCACAGGCACCTTCAGCTACTTGACGCCTGTCTTGTCTCACCTCCATAGAGCGGTGATAAAGTCCTATTCCTTAGCTTCTAGGGAGAGGCCTCCTTTTCATTTTCAAAGGTGAATGAGCACCTCGTCTGCCTGTAGCACAGCCAGACCACCTGTCTCGGGGCAAGGGAGGCCAGGCAGAGAAGAGTGTGGCATTGGCTCTGCGCCTCTTCTAGAAGTGGGGCCCTGCTGGTGTGGAGTTCCGGGCACCTTGAGTGTGTTGTCTCACACGCTTTATGAGCTAGGGACCAGCAAAAGGACTGTGTGTCTGCAGTACAGACAGAAGTGCACGTGCTAAGAGGTGACTCCAGGGGTAAAGTGGCAGTTCTCTAAAGACCATCCCAACCACTTGCGGTGGTAGATCCTCACCCCAAACCTCACGGACCCTTTCTAAGAGGCTAGTGGTGTTTTTCATGGTGCTTGAGCTATTGAGAGAGTAGAGCAGCTGTGGCAAACAAAGCCTGGTGTCTGGCCGAAATATGTGCTGCTGTATTCGTGCTGTAAGTTTTCAGAGTCACAGCAGGAGCTAGTTCATCGGTACTGGCTTCTAGTCGCTGCTGTGTGGACCTCTGGGTGCACAGTCTTGTGTCCTGTGCGATTCCTGGAACTGTCCCCCACCTCTTCAGAACTCCCTCACAGGAGCAGGTCACCCTCAGAAGACAGCCTTCTGGTGGCACTCCTCTTGGCTTCTGTCCCTGTGGTGCCCGCTCATATACTGAGCATCAATTCTGGCTTTCTGCCTTTTCTTGTGAGGACTCGGTGGGGTGCATTTCTGCCCCTTTTTATCCAAAGCATGGGCCAGAATGAGGGTAGGACATGGTGAAGCCCGGCATTATTCATTTCTAGTCGCTGCATTCCTAGACTGAGCTAGAGGAGTTGGCGGTCACTCTTTAATTACCTTACTAGAAGAACATGCTGGAAATGCCTACCATCTTCTCTTTCTAAAGGCCTCTCAGCAGTGATTCTGAGTCTGGGGTAGCTCTGAAAGATGGTGCTTTGGGGACCCTCCCTTTGACTAGCAGACTGGTGTGTGAGTGAGTGACAGCTCTGCACTGGCTAGATGAGGCCAGGTTGTAGAGGTTTGGGGCTGGTGGATAAAGAAGCCTTGACCGTTGGTGTCGGATCCTGGATGCTGTGGCTCACTGTCACTGCTGGATTCAGCACTGCATGTACAGGTCTCCCTTGACCGCTGCCACCGAGGGAGGAATGTGCTCTGGGTGCTCGGAGGGAGTCTGCACCCCTCCCTGTTTTGTGCACCAGTGTCTGCATCCTTGCATTGAGTTTTCTTGCAGGAATGGTGGTGACACTGGAATCCACCTGGAGCAGCTGCAGCTGCGGAATGCGGAGCACTTGGGCTGTTGTTTCCTGAACCCCACTCTGCCTCTGCGAGTGGAACAAAAGCAGAAACCCCAATGGACTCTGAGGCACCTGCTTATTTGATACTTAGTAGCCTTGGGAAGAGTGTGTGCCCAGCCATCAGGGTGTGTCTCCTTTGTTGTTGCCAGGCCATCATGCACGGACGAGGCCGAGGAGTGGCAGGTCCCATGGGCCGCGGGCGCCTGATGCCAAATAAGCAGAATCTGCGGGTGGTGGAGTGCAAGCCGCAGCCCTGTGTTGTGTCCGTGGAGGGGCTGTCCTCGTCCACCACTGACGTCCAGCTGAAGAGCCTGCTGATGTCCGTGGGGCCCATCCAGGTGCGTTACCAGAGCTATTGGCAGTGCCCGTGGGCCATCTTTCCAGGTGAAACCACTCTCTTAGGGCACAGTGGCCATTGTGAGTTATATTGTGTGAAGGTGGTGCTGGAGCAGAAAGGCGCAGCCCTGCCACGCACCTCTGATTCAGGAAAGTTTGCATTGGACTGAATCCACAGTCTCAGTTACACATTTTAAGAGCTAAATACTCCAGTTGAAGGAACTCTGCTTTGAAATCCTTAAACTATCTCGAAGTTCACACATGTACACATGATTTAGTTGCGTCAGATCCTAATAGGCTCTCATTTTAAAGTGGTTAGCCTTGTCTTCCTGAAGCAGTCTCGCATAATAACAGTGCTGGTGCTCATTAGAGTTTACAAAGGCAGCAGTAACTGGGACTGTGTTTTCATGTCTTTGAAAATGAGCTGAGCCCGATGCCTAACAGGGCTGAGCTTGCTGCAGTGAAGTGAGCAGACACAGCTCATGTCTGCTGTAACTCAAGTCTCTCTGAAGCCGCATGTGGGATCTGAGGCAGAGCCATGTGGGCAGCGGAAGAGGCAGGGCACATGAAGACTGCTGCACTGCAGTAGAACGGGGCTGCCGATCTCCATTTACTGGAGAGCTCTAAGAGCATGTAGACAGAAGTCTTGAGAACCCAGCCTGGTGTTTAGGAGTGACTTAATTACAGCTACCTTCATGACTCCTTATTTTCATTTCTATTTCATACTGAGAAGTTCACCTCCAAACTTTGGCCCTCACCTGTGAGAGCTGCTGGGAACACTTTATCAGATGCTAGAAGTGTCAGCCTTGTTTTTAAGGATAGATGGTTTTGGTGAGCTGGGTGTGGTGCACACCTGTAATCCCAACCAGTACACAAGACGATCACAAGTTTGAGGGCAGCTGGGGTGCATACTGAGACTGTCTGTATACAGAGTGGTATGTGCTTTCTAGGCAGTGTGGGTGTGTTTGCAGGAGCAGGACTAATGATAGGAGAGTGTAGGTGCACTTACTTCCTGCTGGTGTTAGGTCAGCAGTATTGTTTGAGTGGAATTCGTAGATTTTTTAACTGCATTTACAAAATGCACTTCATAATTCAAAAGAAAAGGGAAAAAAAATGGTCTGGCAGTATTGGATAGGTTAAAAAAGCGACTCAGTGCCTGTGCCAGCTGGCCAAGACGGACAGTACCTGAAAGGGGGAGTGAGGATTGAAAGAAAAAACAAGAGACAGAGAAAAGATACATGGGAGGACTGTCAGTAGAGACTGCAGCCCCGGGTTATTTCAGCTCCGCCTTTTATACAGAAGAACATCCTAGACAGCCACCGTTTGCTTAGCTCAATTAGCTTCAACAGCTGTTTTTCCCACCTGTACCTGAGGGTCAAGGAGGGTCAGATACTTGTGACCTCCACCATATAAACACATTCCTCCTGACTTGGCAGATTAGGTAGTGGTGTGCAAAACACAAACTCAGTAAACAAGCCTGCCACAGCTTATGTACATAATGGATTAATAGCTCCCAACAACTCAGCAGTGTGACTTCAAGAGACTGATTACTTGACTGTGGCTTGAACATATGCATTAAAGAGATGATGCCAAGTGCCTGACCTAGGCTTTAGCACCACTGTTGGAGTAAAACGTCAGGTCTGTGAGCTTTGGGTATGGCACCACCTAGTGTTCACCCACTTATGGGAGTGGCAGTACTGACCTGGAGGGACTGTGCCTTTGAGCCTTTTGACCAGACATTGTAAAGGTGACCTGTTTTGAGCCTGTGTGCTCCTTGGTGACAGTGGACTCTGCTGTTCCAGGACACTGTGCTGCTTCTGAGAAGGCCAGAGCCACCGAGCATAGGTGTCCTTGTGTTTCAGTCTCTGGTGGAGAAGGTGCCTTAGATGAGGCTTGTGAGTACTAGCCACCAGATGAGTCAGAAAGTGGGTGGGAGGGGCCGATATCCGGTGTTTGAGAGCAGAGCCAGGCAAAGCCTACTTCCTTAGTGCGAGGAAGTGAATTCATTGTAGCTTCTCAAGCCCTCTACTGGAATGCTGCTGCCTGTTTGCAGGGCTTTGCCTGAAATTGTGTTAGGAAGAAAAAGAAGGTTTTCCCCCTGAAACTCCAGTTTGTAAGAACAAAGTCACTCAGCAGAGCAGGAAGTTTGAATTCTTTTGACATTGCACTGGCCCTGTTGTTGGTGACTGACAGGCGTGAGCCATGGTGTGGGGGTGGCCAGATGCTGCTTTCACTGTGTTAGCTTGCTTGCTTGTACTAGTTTGTGGACTAGATTGAAGCGCTCAGCTGTGGGAACCTCATTTCTTCTGCTGTATGCCCTTGGGAAGATGGCTGTCTGGTCAGAGCTGCATGAGCAGCAGGACAGCCTGGAGTCAAGGTCCTGTTTGCCATTTTGCAGTACATAGCCTTTGTCAGAGCCAAGTCTGTGCGGTCTAGAGTGCTGTGAGAGCCAGGACTCTGGGGCTTAATGTGCCATCCAACCACAGGGCCCCACCAGAGTGGACGTAGTAAAGGCATTCTGTCCCAATAGCCAGTTGCATTTGTGGGAACCTCCGTTTACCCCGTGGTCGGGCAGGGGTAACTGCCAAACGTAGGCTGCAGTTTCCTCTGGTGTGAGAGTGCTGTTCTTAGGATGGATGAGGCTCACCTTAAATCTCCTACAAAGTCACTGGGAAAGGAAGCCACTCTATCGGCGGGGACCTGCCTACATCTCAAGAGTGTGGGAAGATGGCATGGCCAGGTGGTGGAAAGCCTGAACTAGGCTAGGGGGTGGACATGTTCCCAGACGGACTGAGCGGCACTGCCTTGCACAGGTGCTCAAGGAGACAGGGAAGAGGGGCGGGTGACTTGTTTCTTGTTGCACACAGCAGCCTGGACTCCAGTTTTGTGTGGAAGCTTATAACGTGTAAGTGCTCGTATTTATGTCACAGTGACACATTAAATGTTTGTTTTTTTTTTTTTTTCTCTAGAGTTTACAGATGCTTCCCCAGCAGCGGAAAGCCATAGCAAAGTTCAAGGAGCCAGCCCACGCACTAGCGTTTCAGCAGAAATTCCACAGGTTAGCCCATGTGTGCTGCAGTTGGTGACTGGGGAGGCTGTGCTGTGGTTTGGGGGTATGCTGGCTGCTGTTGTAGGGCGCACCGGTAGAACAGGAGCAGGCCACATGTCCTCTCTGAAGACCACTTTGCTGTGTGAGAGGCCCCGTCTACTTCCAGGAGCTTTAGTTCCACTCATCGGGACCCAGAGTTCTGCTTCACTCCTGTCCCTGGTGGGGACTTGTTGGAAGAGTTGGTGCTCACTGTCTCTTTCAATTTCCACAGGCACATGATTGATCTGTCACATATAAACGTGGCCCTGATTGTGGAGTGATTTCTTATGGCCGAGTCTGACCTCATACTGCACACACTGTGGAATTTCTTCGAGGAAGCTGCTGGCCAGCACAAGCGCAGGATCCCCAGGGGCACAGGTCTCTGCCAACTTGTCTGCACGCCAGCCAGCCCAAGGGTGATTCCGGAAGAGTTAAACTGGTGGACTTTGGGAGTGGAGTCTGGTGTTAGAGTGCTCTGACTTCTGTTGTCCACAAGAACTCTGGTCCCTGTCTTTTGTTTCCAAGTGCTCACGATGCATGTAGATCTTATTCCTCGTGGTCCTGCTGTGTACTGGTCACAGTGACTTAGAGTCAGGAAGGACAGTACCACCTCAGACTCTAGTATTCCCACAGCAAAGAATCTGATAATGGTTGCACTTATCTTCAGTTCAGGTTAGAAGAGCTCTCAACCAGGCTTAACTGGGGTGGTCTCCCCAGAGGGCCCTCCCAGGCTCTGCTGAAAACATAGGTTAAAAATTCAGGTGATTATGATTGACACATAACTGCCGTGGAGAGCCAGGATGTGAGGTGGGCGGTGGGGTGGTGCCATGGAAGTGGCAATTGTGCTCCTTGTAACTGCCTGCAGGTACCACCTGCTCATACTCTCAGACAGGCACAGCGCTGGCCCAGCACAGGGAACCCCGCAGCCCAGAGCCAAGTGGCTCTGCCATGCTCGCAGAGGCTTTGGCCTATTTCCTCACATAGGCACAGCTAGAAGGTGGCCAGGCCTGCTTAGGCCCCTGCTTTTAAATGCAGCCCGGGTGGCAGGTGTGTGTCCCTGGCTCTGGGGCACGTGCTGTCATTGCTTTGATTACGTCACTATCCTTCAGGGGTCTGAGTCCCCTTTGGCTTGGCATTCTCTTCGCACATGGTGTGAGGGATGGTTAGCTCATAGGATGATGCTGCCCAAGATAAAGTCTGTCTGTCCACCATTAGTCACTGGGAGATTCTGTCAGGTGAGACTCGTTTTCCACAAAGCATCCATTGCAGAGTCCACACTGGGCAAACACTGAACGAGGAGTGCCTTCTCGTGTCCCCCATGAGCACTTCAGTGTTCGGGACATGCTCTACAGTGGGCACGTGGCACCGGGCACACTCAGGACCTTTTGGTTGTCTTTTAAACCTGTGATTTCATGTCACATTTCTTAGTAGGACGAGGGAGAGAGATGTCTACTATCACTTACTGTCACTATTTAGCCCAGCAAGGACCAGGCTCAGGACTTGAAGCAGCTGGTTTCCACCACTGAAATTTCACATTACATTTTCAGTTAAGTTGCCAATATTATTAAGACCTGGAGAAACGTAGTCCAGGACTGTGAGATGGCGTAGCATTGATGCTGAGGTGACGTCATGTGCCCACAAGGAGCGCCAGGGAATATGGGTGGTGGTTTGGATTCTAGGAGTCTGTGGCAATCGTAGGATGTTTTAGAAGACCCTCTAGCTGAGGAGTCACCTCTGACCCCAAAGCCTCTGCCTCCAACCCGGCAGAAGCACTCAGGGCCAATTTTGTTGGGCTTGTGGCAAGCCTGGCACCAGCCCATCTGTGTGCCATCAGCTGGTCAGCCCACGGTCACTGCCTACTCCTGTTCACTTAGTCATAGGGGCTGTTGGGATGGCTGGCTGAATCAAGTTTGGTGATGTGTAAACACTAGGTGAAAGAGATACCACTTAGAACCACTGGGGCATGGGAGAGCTCACTGTATCTTTAAAGAGTAGGGCCAGTAAACCGAGTTGGACAGATTTGTGCCACTTTCTCATAGTCTTGAGTGGTGGGCTTTTAAAACCCAAAGCTGAATTTTATCTCTGGAAAGTAGGCACCGAAGCGGTGATGTCAGTTAAGGAGAGCAAGCCCTCATTGGGCACCGTTGTTCACAGGCTTCGGGGCTGCTCAGGGGTCTGCATTTGGCCCTGTCCAAGTGGGATGCACTGTCCAGGAACAAGTGTGTGCCCGTAACTGTCTGCACACATTGCTGTGTCCTGAGAGACCAGCCCCAAGTAGGCTGGGCCTCACGTAAAGCACTACTCAGAGCAGCTGGCGGTCTGGCCTCTCAGCACACACGCCAGCGAGTGGACTCTGGGGACCAGGCAGGCCAGTGCTGAGGGCTCAGCTTCTGGGGAGCAGGCCACAGGAAGGGAGGAAGAAGCAGTGTTAGACGGCAGGGTTGGTTTCCAGTGCACTTGTCACCGTGAGGTCAGAGCAGCATCTGAGTGCTGGGAAGATCTGCTGCAACCATTATCTCTGTTCTTTCCCACCATGCCTATGAAGAAATGCAGGAGCACTAGCGTGTTGTGTAAATACGGACCTTCTACAAGTAAGCTTTCAACTCAAACAGCAGCGTCTTAGCTATTTGTTAGTTCTTTTGTGTTGTCTTACAAAGTTTAATGGAGACACTTTCTAATTGTTGACGTGTTTGCGTGTACATTTGATTTTTATAAAGATGTAGTAAGTCAATACGTTTATCCTCATCTGTGTATTATTTGTTCACAAGTTCAGCTTGAAGCAGTGAATCTCACTCTCTCTCATGAGGTGGATCAGTAGGTGAGGGTGTGGAGAGGTCACTTTCCTTCCTTTG
The DNA here is from genome assembly GCF_000622305.1 of Nannospalax galili. Classification (NCBI taxonomy): domain Eukaryota; kingdom Metazoa; phylum Chordata; class Mammalia; order Rodentia; family Spalacidae; genus Nannospalax; species Nannospalax galili. Next base: position 4,697,999 of record NW_008350120.1, read on the forward strand.
GAGTTGTTTATTTTGTACTGTAATTAGATGTCCGTTTGCTTAGCTGCTTACCTGAACATACGCTTATGTTACCTTGGTGAACCCAAGTTTGTTAAACCCTTTAGTCGACACTCTCCTCAAGGGTGAATCTTAACGTTTCTTTTCCAAAGAGATTCCAAGGTCCATTTGTCCTGTATAGGCGGCTTCCTACCCAGGTTCTGCACCCATGCCCTGCTGTGGAAGAGTGACTGGGTGGGAGTGGGAGGTGGCTTGCTATAACCATTTTCCATCTGGGTAGTTGCTATGTGATGTGAGAAGGTCCTGGATGATTGTCTGAACTCACCACATTTCTTGAGTTGGGGTGGAGCTTAGGTCCTGCATCCAGGAACAACCCCCGCCCCCAGCAGCAGTCTCCCTGATGAAGGCTTGCTGTTCAAGGAGGCTGGCAGGGCAGGGGAGGGACGAGTGGACAGTGGTCTGATGGGCAAGGAGACTGGTAGGATGGGAAGGATGAGTGTGGGGGTATCCGTGACAAACACCTGGACTGGGTTTCCAGGGTCAGCCATCTTTTAGGTCTAGAGTGCCCTGTCCTACCGTGGGCAGGAGGGTGCCTGCCACATGGGGCCGTGGCTGGCTCTTCACTGGGATGGGTGGCATAGGCTAGGTGGAAGGACTAGGCTTAAGGAACTTCCCTTTCTTCCCCCTTTTCTTTTGGTTTTGGTTTCGCCTTTTATTTCTCTGTGGCTTTATTGGGAAGGTGTAAGCTCAGTGCACTCTTAGACTGCGTTAGTCTGACGCTAGTTGGAGGCAGGTCTTAGTGACTTACTTGCACAAGTCCAGAGATGTCTGTGGTCGCTGAGTATCGCTCTTGGCCATCCTTGGGTTCTCCGAGGCTGTTGTTCCCTTTGTCTTCTGGTCCAAGACAGAATGCATAGCAGGCAGGAAGCGTGCCCTGTGCGGAGCTGTGGGGCTCTGGTGCTCGGGCGTGACTGGTAATCGGCGTGTTTCCACTTTCCCGACTTGTCTGGCTCTGCTCTGGCTTCACGTACTTTCTCCTAGGCCCCAACTTCGTGTGTTAGAGAGGGAGAAGAGGCTGGGAGAGCTAGCGAGGAAGGTGCTGTTGGCTGTGAATGGAAGTATACAGTGAGGTACTCCACGGAAGAGTTAACTAACGGGGGCCCAGGATGGAAGGGAGCAAGACCCCCTCGCCCCAGAAGCTATGAGAAGTTCAGCTCAATTGTGGGAAAACCTTAGACACTTTACTGTATTTAATAAGCATTTTAGTTGCGTTTCAGCGAATTAAAAATTTGTGACTGAAGCATTATCTTGACATTCTTATATATGAACTTCCAAAGGCATTAAGCCTTATTTATTATTAAATCCTAAGGATTTTCTGTAAGGTTTTTTTGCAACCTGTTTAGTTTTTGTCATTTAAAATGCCTAACTTTTTAGGTGCACAAGCCCGTGGCTTTGTGTACCAGAACCAGAGCAATCCACTGATTCATATTGGATCCCAGGTACGTCTCCTGCTGCTGGTACATGTCAGGGAGGCACTTGTTACACACCTCACCTGCCTTTTCTGGATATTGCTGAACGGCTAACTCTGTCGTGTCTTGGTAGGAAATCTTTTCAGCAGGATGGGCCGAAAGCACAGGTGCTTGCGCTGAGAAGACGCCCTTCTAACCAGCTACGCTAGGAGGAGGCTGTGTGGTGCCCTTGGTGTCCTCTACTGATTTTAAAAAGATTGTGGAAAACTGCAGGTCCTCTAGAGAAGCCCTCTGTAGTCTTTATTGAGCATTTCTCACAGATGGAACAGGCAGACAGGCGTGCTCCCGCGCTGTGTCTGACGGTTTAATACATTCCAGGCAGTAGGCCTCTTGACTTTTTTAACACAATTTTCTGCTTAACTACTTTTTATTTTAAGGGTACCTGCAGTGGAAGCTGACTTTTAGGACTAACACTTTTTGCGTTCTGCAATGTCGTCTTAGCGCACACATTCTGGCCGGCATGCTGCACCCAGCCCACACTGAGGCTGGCAGCTGAGGAGCAGCCGGATGACCGAGGTTCTCACCATGAGCTTTGCTTTTGCAGGTGTGGGATCCAGAGCTGCGTCCCGACGGCTTTCCCTCCCAGGTTCGATCTGCTGCTTCATTTCAGGTGCCGCTGCGGCAGAGCCGGCTTCCTTCTGTTTTCAAGGCGTCCCTCCTTCTCACACGTCTGTCCCTCCTGCTGTGGGGTCTACGCTCCTGTCCAGGCCAGGGCTCTGGCGCCCTCCTCACGTTCTGTTTCTCTTCCCGCCCGTGGTCACATCCAGGTGCTGTCCTCCCTGCCCCACTTCCCCTGTCGTCCCGCTCTCTTCCTCCGAGGCTGCGGCTTCCGTGGTTCCCACACCTCCCTTCACCGGCAGGATCCCCTTTGGTGAGAGGGGAGCCTTGTGAATGTCTGCACGGTGGCCACAGTTCCAGTTTCTTTAAACCTTTTGCCTCGACAGGTGTCTGCTCGGGATTTTCCTCCAGCAGACTCGGGTTGGAGACGTAACTCTTGCTTGTTATTTTGCAGTTTGACTCTGGGCGTGTGTGGTGACCTACTGATTCCGTCGTCCTTCAGTGTGTGGTCGGCATGTCATTAACCAGCCCTCTTTGTTTTTGCCCTCTGCCTTTGCAGGACCGGGGCGTGGGTCAGTGTTAGTGCTAGCACTCTGGTTCTGCTTGGAAGTGGTGGCCGTGTGGCCGTTGTACCGCCCTTGCTGATGTGGTCCTCGTCGTTAATGTGTGTGTACCTCCCCGCTGTGGCGGTGCAGCCTGGAGGGCAGTGCTGTGTGGCTGTGCCTGCGCCGACCACTTAGAAACCAGGAGACGCCGCCGTGCTTTCCTCTGGCTCGCTGTCCGCTGCCAGTCACACCCCACTTCCCCGTGTGAGTGATGCCCGTGCTTTACCCTGTTTCCACTTTGCGTTAACCACACGGGAACTCTTTCAGGATATGTGTGTGAAGAATAGTACTGACGTAGGTGCAAAGAAAATGTATTGTTGTGTATATCATTTGTGTGGTTTCATCCCAAAGACATGTTTGAACTGTATTGTAACTTGAAAGTGTGTCAATAAAATCCTGCAGCTTTTCCTCTGGCTCCGCAGCCTTCATTTCCTCGCGTGTCTGTCTGCCCCACTGGGTGCTCTGGGCACGCCTGACCCTGGAACGACAGGGTGGGGAGGGCTGCCCACTGGCACAGCCCACAGCCACAGTGCAAGTGTCTGCTTAGTGGAGCCCTGAAAGCCAAGTGACCTCTCGTCTCCTCCAGGTTCCAGGGGTCCCAGGACTCGGGATTGACTGGGTGATATCTTGGGCCATCACTAGAGTGGAGGAGTTGGTTTCTTAACATTAGTAATGCACTTGCAGATCATTGTCTCAGTTTGGAAAGAAATTGAAACACTGTCATATCGAACAGGAGACGGAGTCTGGTCAGTCAGCCCTAGCAGAACAATGCCCGGCCCCGGGGCAGGCGAGGACAAGGGATGGGAGATAGCCTAACCCAGGATGAGGCCTGGCCTGCAGCGTGTAGTGCTATCTGGATTCTCCTTGCTTCCTTGAACTACAGAGCTGCTTTTTGGTGCCTTGTGGATGCTAGAAATACAAGATCTTCCCACAGAATAGCAGGAGCACAGGATGGAGCAGATAAGCATGGTCCCTTCTGCGGCCCTGCCGTATCCCCACGGCAGAGGACAGCCCTCCTCGGTCCTGCCGTGTCCCCTGCACCACTCACAATGCAGGCCTAACGGTGAGTCAGGATCCACGCTGCTGGACAGAGTCTGGGTGCTCTCAGCTTCTGGTCATGTCTCAGGGATGGCAGCTTCAGTCTGAAGAATGTTGCTCTGTTTTAGTCTGTGCTTAACACGTGCAGAAACCCTTCGAAGTAGCCAAGTAAAAATAGTAAGGTAAGATTAAAGTCCTGGTTCTTAGAAAATCAAAACAGACTGTGAGCCTATTAAGAGAAAGGAAGCACATGTGTATGCAAGGGTAAATGCTGAGGAATGGTTTGGGTTTGTCTTTGTTTTTTGGGGTTTTTTTTGTTGATTTTTAAAAAATTTTTATATATATGAGTGTATCGCCTGCATATATGTAAGTGCACCCATGTTGTGCAGTGCCCTCGGAGGACAGAGGAGGGTGTGGGATCCCCTAGAACTGGAGTACAGGCAGTTGTTAAACCACCATGTGGGGCTAGAACCTGGGTCTTCTATAGAAGTAGCCAGTGTACTTAATGGCTGAGCCATCTCTCCAGCTCCCAAAGGGGGGTTTTAATATTGTGGCAAAGTACATCACATCAGATCTGCAGTCGGGCCTCCATACAGTTCTCCTGGGTACTAAGCACCCTAGACTGCTCAGAATTGTTTTCAAGCTGCAGAAGGAGGCTCTGACTTCCCCAGCAACTGCCATCCTCTTCTTTGGATTTCATGGCTAAGTAAACTGTTAGAAGAGGAATTACACAGGACTTGTCATTTTGTGACTGGCTTCTGGCACGTAGCACAAGGTCCCCAAGGTCGGTCTGTGCAGTGTGTATCTGAGCTTACCCTTTAAGGCCACTACTAGGTGTAGGCCATGTTCTTTCTCTCCATCTGTTGAATGTTGAGGGGGCTTACACCTCTTGTAGCCTTGAAGATGCTGTTACCATGGATGTTTAAACATCTTTAAATCCCGCCTTGTGTGCAGAAATGTAGGTGCTGGGTCCTGTGATGATTCCAATGAACTTGTGAGTTTCTGAGTCTGTACAGTGACTGCACCATGTTACCATCTATTCCGTGGAGTACCTGGATCTCACTTGCTCCCACCCCTCACCACTGTCATTGATTTCTGTGACAGTCATCCTAGCAGGTCTGTGGTGGTATCCATGGTTTTGATGTGTCTTCTCGTGATGAGACTAAACACTGGTGCTCGTGCCTGTTTGCGTCATCAGCACCAACTTTGGAGATCTGTGTAAAATACACTTGAAGATCTAGACAATACGGATCATTTCCTAGGAAAACCCAGTTGACTATAAGACCCTAGTGGAAATCTAAAGCTTACCTGGTCTCTGTAGAAGCAACAGCATTGTCAAAGTCATCATGCCAAAAGGCAACTGGCCCATGCTGTAGTTCTTACAGAGCAAGTTCATCCTTAAACCTAGGTAATGGTATTTCTGAATATCAGTGCAACAGAAATCTCGGATAAAATATTGCAGAACCATCCCACATTAAGGAACAGCATTGTGAGATGCTGAGCCTGTGAACTGCAGCAGAAGCCGAGACCCTGAGCTCAGATCCCCAGCCTCCACCTAAAAAGCCATGTGTAGGCCGGGCGTGGTGGCGCACACCTTTAATTCCAGCACTTGGGAGGCAGAGGCCAAGGTCCAGACCAGCTGTGGCTACAGGGAAACCCTGTTTAAAAAAAAAAAAAAAAAAAAAAAAAAAAAAAAAACATGTGTGGTGTCATGCCTCTAGTCCTGAGACCAGTGGAGCCCTGCAGTTCATGACCGGCCAGTGAACTGAATCAGTGAGCTCCAGGTTCAGCAGGAGGCTGCCTCAAAACATGACATTTAGAAAATCGCCATGGCCTATGAGGTTTATGCTGTACATGCTAGGATAGTTCAGAATTGGGAACTGTAGTGATAATTTACCATGTCTATGACTGTAAGATGGATCAGACCCAGGATGGTAGGAAAGGGTAAAATGTGTGTCTGCAGTTCTGGAGGTGAGGCCACCTCGCCCCTGAGACACCCTTGCCAGGAACAGCCAGGACAGCTGCTTCATGTCCTGGAGTCACTAGCTGATAAAACACCCAAGTAGAGGTCTAAGAGTAGGAGAAGGGATAAAGGTTTCCTGTTGCAAATGACATGATAACGTACCATGCAAACCCTAGAAATCAATGGTGAATTTGCTTTGAAAAATAAGAATACAAGCTAACCACCAAACTCATATGGAAAACCCCTCTAGTCTTCATCTTTGCAAATAGTAAGTAACTAAAGATAACATGAAAGAGGAAATTGTCTCTTATAATGGCAACAAAAAGAATAATAGATTTTAAGAAAGAGTGGATGGATGGATGGATGGCTCATGTTCCTTAGTGGCTGTTAGTAGGATGCATTCAAGTCAGTTGGTGAGTATGATAATTACCTGTAAGTTTGGTTGACCACAGTGCCCCACAGAAACAAAGGCAGGAATTGTTCCTCTTGGCTCATGATTTCATGGGCATCAACCCATCATGGCAGGAGGGCATGGCTAAGCACAATTGCTGAATTCATCACCACTGCTAGGGAACAGAGAGAACCCTACACGGAGCCCCCCCCCCCATGAGACACAGCTCCAAGCCATGCCCCAGTGACCTCACACCGCCTGCTTTTTAAGCCTCCCCCTCCACCCCCCCAGCAGTGCCACCATGTCATGAGTCCACCAGGAACCAGTCCACAGGTCAGGCCAGAGTCCTCAAGATCTATTATCCTGGGAACACTAACACTCAAGTTTGCTTTGCCAAGCCCACATATCTCAGTCTCTCACAAAACCTTATCAGCTTGATGTAGTACACATCTCTAAATCGTAGCATTCCACTTGTGCCCCCCCCCAAGGCCCATGACCACCTTGTAAGGCAAAGTGTATTCAGTCAGTCCATCTCCCCAAGTCTCCATAGTCTTTACTATCTCCCAAAATTGTTCAAAAGCCCAAGTTCAAAGTCTCTTCTGAGATTCAAGGTAAAGGTATATGTGAGCCCCTGTAAAATAAAATTAATAAAAAAGAAACATGCTTCCAACATACAGTGACATGGAGTGAACATTCCAAACGGGAAGAGCAGGACCATAGCAAGGGAGGGCTGGAGCGATGAACCATCACTGCAGACATTAGAGCCACGGCTCCATGTCTAAATCTCCAGCAGATGGTGCCATGAGGAGAGCTCTGAGGAGCTAGGCAGCCTCTGCCCCCACCCCCGTGGCTTTAATATGTACGCACACTAAAAAGAAAAGGGCACCATACATTCAACAGTTCCTCAGACTGCTCAAGGAAAGGCTGTCGATTCATGAGTGAGGAGGGAGATCACACTTTGCTCTTGTGCTTCCACTACACAAGCAGGGTTTCACAAAGACATTTTCCTACAAGTGTGTAAAGTCCTTTGAAAAACACTTGCCTAAAATCTTGAGTTGCCCCATGCGGCCCAGAGACCCAGTTGAATGCATTGCTCATCTCATTGGAGAAGCTGCTGCTCGAAGCAGATAGTGATTAACGCAGAAACCCACAGCTGAGTAAGAGCCTGCAGAGTCCTCCCCAGACACCTGTATCAAGCACTTCTCCCCAAGGCCCGGGGTCACCAGTAGAGGAAGTGGAAAGATTTAAGAGCCCAAGGTGGTGGACGAACACAAACGAGGAAACAGTGTTTCCAGACGGGGACAGCTACTCATGGATTCCCAGCAATGGCGACAGCACCTGCAAGGCTCTAAGCTCAAGGCAGACCGATTTCCAGTAGAGGCGGGGCGAAGGGAAGAAGGACCCAACCCCTGCAGAGGGACTGTTAGTGACTGACAGCTGCTGGGAGAGGGAGTCAGTTTTTATGCACGTGACACTGGGTAGGTTGACAGGCTCCAGGGGATGGACCCACACTGAAGGCCATTTGGAGACACAAATTAGACTCAATAGACCTTTAAAAATGATAGCGAACATGAAATTGGGTAGGAGTGTAATAGGTGTGGGAATGGGGAGGGAATCTAATCAAAATATAGTGTATGAAATTCTCAAAAATTCCATAAAAATTTAAAAAAGATAATGTGTAGTTATATCTATTTTCCTTCCAATGGCATAATTTTCTTTTTTATAGCTGAGTAGAATTCCACTGTGTATACAAACTGCATTTTCTCTACCCATTCCTCTGTTGATGGACACCTAGGTTGGCTCCGTAGCTTAACCAGCTTAACTGCTGTGGATAGCGTCAATGAACATTTACGATCAGGGATCTGTGACATGTCGACTAAGTGTTATTAGTTACTTCTCTGTTGCTGAGATAAAACACCATGGCCAAGGCAACCTACTGGGCTTGCGGTTCCAGAGAGTTAAGAGTTGTGGCAGGGGAGGCGTGGCGACACGCAGGCCTGGCAGGCTGCAGGAGCATGAAGCCAAGAGCTCACATCTTCTGCCACAAACACCAGGCAGGGAGAGTGAGCTGGCAGTGAGGCCAGGCTATGACTCAAGTCACACCCAGTGACAGGCCTCTAGCCGACCTCCTCAGGGAGTGTCACCAAGTGGGGTCCATGTGCTCAAGTACTGTGCTCTATGGGGACATCCTCATCCAAGCCGCTCAAGTACAGTAACTGAGTCATAGTTTGCTTTTAGATTTTAGTTCTGTATTTTTAATTATTTGAGGAACCTCTATGCCGATGTTCATTGTGGCCGCACTGATGAAGATTTCCACCGCAGAGCATAAGGGCACCTTCACACACCTTTGCAGCATTTATATTTGTATCTCATTGACGTGAGGCAGAATCTCTGTAGTTTGAGCTCCTCTGTCTCTGGTGATTAGTGAGGTTGGGCATTTTTCATGCTCATTGCCCATCTGTACGTCATCTTTTGAGCACTGTTCATTTTTTGTTTTTTTTTTTAGTTCTTTGTATATTCTAGATATTAATTCTCTATTAGATATGTAGTTAGAAAAGATTTTCACCAATTCAGAAAGTCCTTAGCTGTGCCTGTATCTTGAAGTGTTTTCCTACCTTTTTCTCCTTAACAGTTTCAGAGTTTCAGGTCTTACATTGAAGTTTTTGATCCATTTGGAGCTGATTTTTATGCAGCATGAGTGACAGCTCTAGTTTCACTCCTCTACATGTGACTTTCCAGTTTCCCAGCATGCTTTCTTGAAGATGCTGCCTTATATATTTTTTTCATCTTTGTCAAAAATCAGTTGACGGGGGGCTGGAGAGATGGCTCATCAGTTAAGAACATTGTTCTTGCAGAGGACCTGGGTTCAAATCCCAGCACCCACATGGCAGCTAACAACTGTCCATAACTCCAGTTCCAGGCGATCCGACAGCCTCTTCTGTCCTCCTCAAGCATTGCACAACACGGGTGCACTTACCTACATGCAGGCATAACATTCATACACATAAAATAAAAATAATAAAAAAATATTTTTTTAAATCAGCTGGTTGTAGCTACATGGTCTTCTGTTCTGTTGATTTACGTGTCAGTTTTTGTGCTGGTTGCAAGCTGTCTCTGCAGTGTAACTCAAAGTCAGGTGTGGCCTCCAATATTACTTTGGCTGTAGCTGCTGCATTTCCATATGAAGTTTAGGATTGGTTTTTCTAATTCTTTGAAGAATGTTGCTGGAATTTTGATTGGGATCCTGTTGACTCTGAGGATTGCTTTTGGTAGCACAACCGTTGTCACAATATTGATTTTCCTAGCCCATGAGCATGGGCAGTCTCTCCTAGTGTCATCCAACCTCCTTTGGAGTTTTAAAACCTACATTGTGAGGCTGGGTATGGCAACACCTTTAATCTCAGCATTTAGGAGACAGAGGCAGGGAGATCTCTCTGAATTTGAAGATCGCCAGGGCTACATAGTGAGACCCTGTCTTAAGAAAAAAAGAAAAGCTGGGGCTGGAGAGATGGCTCAGCAGTTAAGAGCACTGACTGCTCTTGCAGAGGACCCAGGTTCGAGTCCCAGCACCTATATGGTGGCTACGAACCGTTCTTAACTCCAGTTCCGGGGGAATCCGAAGCCCTCTTCTGACCTCCGAGGCATTTCACGACACGGGTGCAACTCACGTACATGCAGGCAATTCTCGTACACATAAAATTTTTAAAAATTCTTAAAAACCGGCATGGTAGTGCACGCCTTTAATCCCAGCATTTGGGAGGCAGAGGCAGGGGGATCTCTGTGAGTTCGAGGCCAGCCTGGTCTCCATAGGGAATCCAGGACAGCTGGGGCTATAGGGAGACCCTGTCTTAAAAAGACCAAAAAAAAAAAAAAAAAATCTTAGCAAAGAAACAACCCATGGCAGTCGTCTTTCATGCCCTTGATTAGGCTTATTCTAAGGCATTTTTGGAAGCTGTTGTGAATGAGATTGTCCTGATTTCTTTCTCAGCATATTTGTTATTGATAAATCAAAAGGCTACTAATTTTTATCATTTGATTTTATACCCTACCACTTTAGGAAAATGCTTATTCTAAGGATTTTCTGGTGGAGTGTTTCTGGTGTCTTACATTGGGATCATATCATTTGCAAGTAAAGATACTTTGACTTCTTTTCTATTTGTATACCATTTATATCCTCATTTATTGCTTTAGCTAAGATGTCAAGCATTATATTGAGTATGAGAGGAAAAAGTGAACATCTTGTTTTGTTCCTGGAGAAATCACATTTAAAAAAAAAATCCGTGTCTTGAGACTCACGCAGCATCCTTGAAACACACATACCCTATCTGAAAAGTCTGAAATGGTTTCATCCCAAGCCTCCCTCCTGGTGCCTGCGGCTTGGTGGATCTGAGGTGGGTCCAGAAGGCCATACGAACTCATCCCCCATGCTTGCTGCTGAGCTTCGTTTGGAGGGCAACATGGTGCTCAGTCCCTGCCGCGCTGGCTCCCCAGTGTCAGTTGGGACCACTGAGACAAATACTGTGTAAACTGGTGTGACCAGGAGAAGCTGTGGTGGTTTTGGAATGGCTAAAGTGTCCAGGCTTTCCCACTGAGAGAGAAGGCCTCACCCCCCCCCCTTAGTCTTCACTGGCCAGTGGCTGCTTTGAGTGGTGGAATGCAGTAACGGTGTCCCAGTGGCCCCCGAACCTGTTTGGACTGCTCCTACAACTTCATACTGATGCGGGTGACCCAAAGCTCAGAGAGAAAGGCAGTGCAGCCAGGCAGGGCCACATGGGGATGTGCTAGGGAATAGTGTGGCCTGCATGGGCAGTGGGAGGCCAGCTGTGTTAGTGTGGGTGTCAGTTCTCTCATTGCTGTGACAAAATACTGACAAAATCAGTTTAATTAAGGAAAGAGGGACAGTTGTGTCGTTACTAGTGGAAAGTGGTGCTGGGGATGACTCTAGCTGGGCAGCAGGAACATGGGGTGGCCAGTCACGTGCATGTGCAGGTGGGAAGCAGAATGAAGCTGGTCCTTGGCATTCTGTCCAGTCTGGCACTCCAGCCCAAGGTGGTGCCACCTACATTCAGTTAAGCCTGTCTGGAAACACTCTCACAGACATGCCCAGAGCTGCCTCTAGGTGAATCCAGTCAAGTTGACGTGAGGGGGAGCTGACACAGCTTCCTAGGGCTGTCCCAATGAAGTGTCACAGCCTGAGGCTTAAACAGAAACAGATTCTCTTAATTCTTGAGGGCTGGACATCTGAGGTCAAAGTGTCAGCAGGGTTGGCTCTTGGGGCTTGGAGAGAAGGTCTGTGCCAGGCCAGCCTGCTAACTTCTGGCGCTATCCCAGCACCCTAAAGGGGTACCTTGGTGCACAGAGCCATTGCCCCGCTGTGTTTATCTCCACGTGTGTTCTTCCTTTATACACATCTGTGCTCACATTTTGCCTTTTTACAAGCACGTGGACACTGGATTAGGGCCCACCCTAGTGATCACAATTCTAAACTGATCAAAGAGCCTGCCCCCAAATGTGCTCACATTCTGGGCTTAGGGCATGAATCTTGATGGACAAGGAGGGATACAACCCAACTCATAAGACTGCATAGTCTGGGGAGGGTGAACTCCCACCCCCTCTCCCCGGGATACCACGGGACTCTCCACAAATGGTAACAGCAACAAGAGACTGAGTGTGGGGACATCAAAGTGGAGTTTGGGGCCGGGGAGATGGCTCAGAGGGTCACGTGCCTGCTGCCCATGTCTAAGGACCTGAATACAGAGCCTCAGCACCCAGGTAAAAGCTGGGTGCAGCAGCACGTGTCTGTAATCCTAGCACGTCTATGTGAGATGGGGGGCAGATCCCGGAGACTCCCAGGGGGTTCAGGCCAGCTAGCCAGGTGTGCACTGGTGAATAAGAGTCCTCAACCAAGGTGAAAAGCAAGGCCTGGCACCCGAGGTTGTTTCCGGACACCACCCCCATATACCACGGTACATGTGCCCGCAGTCACACAAATGTGAGCACACATACACTCAAACATATGCGTGGGCACACACAAAGATTAAAACAAAATACATAGTTTTAAAAAGATTTTATTTTTAATTATGTGTATGTGTGTGTCTGTGTGTATGTATATGCATGTTTGTGTGGGTCCCCACGGGCCAGAAGAGGGGGGCAGGGGGGCAGAACTCTTGGAGCTGGAGTCATAAGCAGTTGTGAACCATCTGACATGGGTACTGTCCTAGTTTGTTCTCCATTGCTGTGACAAAACACTCTGACCAGTACCAACTTGGAAAGGAAAGGGTTTATTCAGCTTACATCTCCCAGGTCGCAGTTCATCAGGGAGCCCAAGGTAGGAA
>NW_008350120.1:4710846-4711284 GCF_000622305.1 Nannospalax galili
AACCTTAAAAACCCCACAGTCCTTAAAAAATCCAAACACTTAAAAGTCCATAGTCTTTAAACTGTGGGCTTCTATAAAATCCAAAACAAGCACTGTCTTATTTCAAAGGGAAGAATCGGGCACACCTAAGCAAAACCAAAGTCCAGCAAAGTAGCTCAAGGCTGGACATCTGGGAGTCACTCACGATCTTCTGGGTTCCAAAGGTTCTGGCAGCTCCACCTCTCTAACTGCCGTCCACAGCACACTCAGCTCGTCTCGCAGACCCAGGCCAGCTCCATTCCACACCTGCCGCTGTCCTTGGTGGTCGTCCTGAGGTCCCGGCATCTCCAAAAAGCTGGGGTCTCCACTGAAATTGAGGGTACACCTTCACCAATGGCTTCTTCTTGGCTCTCCGGATGCAAAGCCTCAGATTCTCTCCATGACCCCTTCAATCCTGGG
>NW_008350120.1:4711893-4713824 GCF_000622305.1 Nannospalax galili
TAATCTCTGTCCTACTTTGTTTCTTCATTGCTGTGACAAAATACTCTGACCAATACCAACTTGGAGAGGAAAGGGTTTATTCAGCTTGCAACTCCCAGGTCACAGTTCATCTGGGAGCCCAAGGTAGGAACTCAGGGCAGGAACCTGGAGGCAGGAGCTGGAGCACAGGCCATGGAGGAACGCTGCTTACTGGCTTGCTCCCCTGGCCCCTGCTCAGCCTGCTTTCTTATGCAACACAGGCCCACCTGCCCAGGGGTGGCACCACCCACAGTGGGCTGGGCCCTCCCACATCACTCAACAATCAAGAAAGTGCCCCATGGACATGGCCACAGGCCATTCCAATAGAGGTAATTCCCCAATTGAGGCTCCCTCAACCCAAGTGTGTCAAGTTGACACTAAAGCTGTCCAGCACATGTACTGAGAACTGAACTCAGGTCCTTTGCAAGTACACACTCAACTGATGAGCTATGTCTCCAGCCCCCAAAGTGTGAAGTTTTGTGGGAGGTTGAGGTCAAGTTGTTAACAGCTTAGAATGTCTGTTACAACTCTTTCATGTTTCATGGTAAGCACAGAGGAAAAAATAAAAGCTCTAAAAGACACACGAAGATGATGAGAAAGGAATCAAAACTTATCACCAAGGAACACAGCAAGAAAAGAACAAGGGGATATCCCAAAGAATCAGGGCAGTGGCAGTAAGTACTTCCTGACCAACAGTCACATTAAGTGTAAATGGCTTAAGTTCTCTAATCAAAAGACAGTGGCTGAAAGATTTTTATAGATGACCCAATAATGTGCAGCCTACAAGTGATCCTCCTAGCTTTAAGGAACAAGCCAAGGAACATCCTGGGACAGATTACCCTGTATCAGCGTCAGTGCCTCTTAAACTCCTCCAGAACACCGAGAGAACAGTTAAGCTTTTTTACAAGTTTGTTGTCACCCAAGCCAGACAAGGATGCTGTAAGAAAATATTATAGGCCAGTACCCCAATAAACATAGGGACAAAAGGTGCCAGCAGGATACCAGAAAACTTAACCCAACAGCACATTAAAGGAAACTTATGACATGGCCAAAAGGATATGTCTCTGGAAAATACACAGTGAATGGGCCAATGGACTGGTTTTTCTTTTTTTTAGTCTTTTTTATTTTTTGCGTATGAGTGTTATGCTCGTATGCCCATAAGTACACCCATGCCATGCAATGCCTGTGGAGGACAGAAGAGGGCATCACATCCCCTGGAACTGGAGTTAATGGATGGTTGTTAGCTGCCATGTAGGTGTTGGTAATCAAACCCCAGTCTTCTGTAAGAATAGCCAGTGCTCTTAATCGCTGAGTCATCTCTCCAGCCCCAGACTGTTTTGGGTTTTTTTGAGATCTGGTCTATGCAGTTCTGGCTGGCCTGAAACTCACAGCAATCATTGTGCCTCTGCTTCTCTAGTGCTAGAATCATACACGTATGCCACCACGCTTGGCTGAAAAAGATTTATTTTTGAGCTGGGAGTGGTGGTACACTCCTGTAGTCCCAGCACTACATAGTGAGTTCCAGGCCAGCTGGAGCTTCAGGAAAACCCTGTTTCAAAAAGACCAAAAAAAAAACAAACAAAAAAAAACAAACCAAAACAAAACAAAACAAAAAACAAAAACAAAAACTGATAAAAGCAACTTAAGGAAAGAAAGGATTCTTCTTGTCTCACAGTTTTAGGGTACATTTCCCCATGACAAGGAAATCAAGCCAGTAGGAGCCTGAGGGAACTGGTCACATCACATCCATAGTGTTCAGCTCATGTTCTCCTTCTTATATAGTACAGGATTTCAGCCTAGGGAATGATGCCTCCCACAGTGGGTAGAACAGAGGGAGAAAGAGAGGAAGAGAGAGAGAGAGAGAGAGAGAGAGAGAGAGAGAGAGAGACAGAGAGACAGAGAGACAGAGAGAG
>NW_008350120.1:4713859-4728776 GCF_000622305.1 Nannospalax galili
GAGAGAGAGAGAGAGAGAGTCAAGAGAGCAACTTCCCTTGTAACCTTCCTGAAACCAGGTCTGACCTCCTACTCGGTATGAACCATTAGTGGATTAACTCATGCTGATGTCAATGCACTTGACTGGTCTGTCTGTTCCTCCTGCTGAGAGAAACTGTGTAAAGAAGGTGAGATTTGTTTTGGCCCATGGTTTGGGGGTTTCAGTCCATGGCTGGTGGGCTCCATTGCCTCCAGTGGGGCTGAGCACTGTACCAGAGGGGATGATAAAGGAAAAAGCACCCCCGCCCCCGTGGTGTCCAGGAGGCAGAGAGGGATCTGGATGAGGTGTAGCCTCAAGTTCAGGCCCCCAGTGACATGCCTCCTCCACACAGGTCCCACCTCCTAATTTCTACCACTTCTCCATAATTCTGCTAGCGTATGACTATCTCGGTGGATTAATCCACTATGGAAGGAAGCCCCTCAAGGTGCAATGACTTTCCAAAGGCATCAGATGGCAGCCATGGACTTGACACATGAACTTTGTGGTGGGGGGATCTCAAATTCAAGCCACAGCTGTGCTTACCACCACCAACTGGGACCAAACCTTCAACATACTTTCTGGAGACACTTGTAAGCAAAGCGTGGCACTCTAGAACATCCACATCATCAAGATTCCCTTTCCCATCCCCCACTGCCTCCAGCTCAGGCCCCACAGCAGGCACCTCTGCCTGTGCACACCACTGGGCTCCTGCTCTGAGGCTCGGGCAATTTCTCATGGTACCTGCAGCTGGTGGGTTCTCTAGTGATACGGACGCAGGAGCAAAGGAAACATCATGTCCTCCTGTTCCCTGTGTGACCACCTGGCTTCCTGTGAGATGCTACCATGCTGGAGGGAAGGGTGTGAACTCTCCAATCTGAGCCCCTTTGGCAGCAGAAGGGAGAGTGCTCACTCTGGCTGGTCTTTCAGATGCAACTGACCCACTGATTTCCCGGAACTCATACCCTATGGCCCTCACCCCAGCTCTGAGCCTGAAGGGGCTGGCACCTCAGGGCTGCCCAGGACAGGGACCCGTCACGGATTCCTGCCTGCCAACTCTCCGTGACTTGCACTATCCAGAGCCACTCCTCAGGGAGGATGTGGTAGCAAGTGATAGCTTCTACCTCTGGCACCCTTACCCTTGTTCCATCTCCACCTCCTGGTGTTATTCTCTCTCCCAGGACCCTCCTTGTCCTTCACTCAAGATAATGAATGTTCGTATATATGCATGCTTTATATATGCTTTATATATATATATATGTTTGCCTCATTGCAAACAACGAGATAGTGTGTGTGTATGTGCGTGCATGTGTGTGTGTGTGTGTCTGTATATCTGTTTATGTATATGTATGTCTATCTGTCGTCTGTCTGTCTGTCTGCGTATCTCTCTGTGTAGATTTCTGTCTTCCAGAGCTCATCCCCTATTGCAGAGTATTTCTATTAATCTCCCTCCCTGCTCCTACTTCTGGTAAATTCTTTAACTGCTCACATAACTGGCCTTGTAGACCAGCATGGCAGGAAGGGACCCTGTCTCCCAGACCTCACCGCGGCCCATCCAGGCACCCCTCCCAACATGCCTTTCTGCGTGGTCCCTTGTTCTTGGTGTGGAGTGCTCCTAGGCCTCGAGATTCTGTGGCTGCAAGTCTCCACTGTGACCACTAGAGGGCGCGCGGCCTCCATGTAGGGAAGAGCGGCCTGGCTGCTGATGCTGGACACAGCAGAGGAGACCATCGGAAGGCCGCACCACTGCAGGGCCCCCACCCACACCTGGGGCTTCCAGGACAAAAGGGAGGCAGAAAAAGGAGGGAATCCAGACTGCGAGTGAAAGGCACAGAGCCCATCCCCCTGTTATGACTGCCTTTTACACTTGGGGCCAGGGGAGGGCAAGGGGACCCCCCCCATTTGCTGTAATACTACAGGAAGTCAGCTTTATGAACTCCCCAAAAGAAACAGAATCCACTTGCATCGGATCGGCGCTGCCCTTGGACAGTCTCTCCTTGTGGGTATAGACCGTGCTGGTAGGGCTGCTGCTGGCCCCTTGCCATGGAATTTGATGAGGTTCCTAGAAGGCACAGATGGAGTCTGCTTACATCCTGTGATGTTAACCGCTCAGGTGGCTGCTGTCAAACAGCAGCTGTCAGACTCCCAAGTCCCATTCCTCTGTCCAGCTGTTCTGCCCTGGGCAGTGACCGGGACACTCTCAGCCAGAACCACATGGACCTCATGCAGCTGATAGACACAGACATGGGCCTGGCCTTGAGGCTTCTCTTTGCGGAGTGGTCTTTAGGCTGTGGAGGTCTAGAAGTCAACCCTTGGACTATGCCTAGGCCCACTGGAGGGAATTTCCCAGCTGGGATGAGGCTAGGTGTCTGGGGACAGAGTGCCATTTTTCTGGAAGCCACTCATAGGTCCTCACCTTGTACACAAAACTCTAGAAATCAATTTTGGGCGTGGTGGAGTTCCTTCGATTTTTTGCTATATTATTGCTTCTTCACCTTGGGACTCCTCAGCCCTCGAAGGTCAAACTAGATTCTTATGTGGAAACATGGCTGGCCATCTGAACACTAGAGTGGACCATGGGCATGAACCCCTCCAGGCCAACCTCCGGCTTTCTTTCAATGGGCCCAGCACTTGTTTATGTGATAAAACGTGAATTAGTAATATTTTCTTTTTAACTTGAGAAAATGAAGTTCAGTGGGAAAAAAGCTAGTCCAAACCCTGATGTTCCATTTTGGGGTGATTTGGGGGGCTTCAGTGGGGGGAGGTAGCTCTGGGCAGAAGTTATTCTCTGTCCAGCCACATCTTTGATTGACAGTAAGCTCTGCAGTTTCGCCACCAGGTGGGGGTAGCTGCCCGCCACTCCAGACTGAGAGCCCTCTGAGGCGCTCTCTGGCTCTCAAAGAGCGCACTGTGCACAGTCCTGTGAATTCTAGTGGATGGTCTCCCTCTGATCGTACAGGTGCTTTCTGCAGCCTCCATCCCCAAAGCCAAGTTTGGTTTCTTTTCTTTTCTTTTCTTTTCTTTTCTTTTCTTTTCTTTTCTTTTCTTTTCTTTTCTTTTCTTTTCTTTTCTTTCTTTCTTTTCTTTTTGAGACAGGTTCTCATTTTGAGACACGGTCTCCCTGTCGCCCCAGCTGCCCTGGAACTCACTGTGTAGACCAGGCTGGCCTTGAACTCACAGAGATCCGCCTGCCTCTGTCTCCTGAGTGCTGGGATTAAAGGCGTGCACCACCATGTCCAGTGTTTGGTTTCTTTTTAAAAACATTATTTATTCTTGTGTGATCTATGCGTATGCACACTTGTGTTTATGTACACATGTGTAGGGGGGTGCACATTCACGTGTGCATATATGCCTGTGGAGCTCAGGGGCCAATTCAGGCATCTTCCTGGATCGTTCTTCAGCTTGTTTTTGGCGTCAGGGTATCTCACTGAACCTGGAGCTTGCTGATTTGATCCATCCTGGGATCATTCT
The DNA here is from genome assembly GCF_000622305.1 of Nannospalax galili. Lineage (NCBI taxonomy): Eukaryota > Metazoa > Chordata > Mammalia > Rodentia > Spalacidae > Nannospalax > Nannospalax galili. The sequence goes on from NW_008350120.1 coordinate 4,717,346, forward strand.
GACTCCATATTCCCAGTGTGGGGGTCAAAGGAGTGTGTTGCTGTGCTTGGCTTGCTTGGTTGTTTAATTGTTTGTTGTTGTTCTTTTTGTTTTGTTGTTTGAGACAACTTCTCACTATGTAGCGCTGGCTGGCCTGGAACTCTGTGTAGCTCAGGCTGGCTTCACTCTCAAGGGATCCACCTGCCTCTGCCTCCCAGGTGCTGGGATTGTAGGTAAGTGCTGCTCTATCAGGTTTCTTGCATGTGTGCTGAGGAGCAAGCTCAGGTCTCCTGTCTGTGTCATGAGTGCTGACTGAACCATCTCCCCAACCCTGGGTTTCTATCCAAAAGCCCAAAGAGGGATGGGAAACAGCCTCATCCAGAGCAATGCACAATCAGGGTTCTGCAGGCCATATGATCTCTCCTGCAAGCCACCACCTCTGCCATGTGGCCGGAAGGGTGCCATAGGTAACAAGCTCAGAATGAGTCTGAGTATGTCCCGATAACATGTTACGGATAGGCACTCAAACGTGAGCTTCACGTAGCTTTATGTGTCAGGAAATAGCATCCTTCAGACTCTGTTTCAGACCTTCTAAAAGTGCTGAAAACAATTTTGGCTCATGAGTCCTGTGGAAGTAGGCTTTAGACCAGATTTGTCCAGGGGCCATAACTTACCACCTTTGTCTTTGAATGTGTGCCCAGCAGAGTGCTTGGGGAAAGCCAGGACCCGTGAATAGGTTTGTGATTTGTTTCTAAGGAGTCACATGGAAGCCAGGCATCCACACAGAGGGCTGGCCCAGCTCTCCTGGGTCTTAAAGAGCTCCAAAGGCTGAGGACAAGCCAGCTTCCTCCTGCCAGCTCAGATCCCTGGCAGGCACCGAGTTGCTTTCTGGCCAAACCTTGCAGCCACCCGGCATTCTTTGCATGTGTGCCCAGCATTTCCCACGTGGGTGTAATGCTGACAAGAGAGGGATTCCACCAGGGGAGGACCATTCTGCCACTCTGTCAGCAGCTGAGTCACGTCGTTCTTGCACAGGAGAAATTCCCACAGCTAGACTCAACCCACCCATTTAGAGAGCAATACCCACTTTCTCAATGGGATTTTTCTGGAGGAACATGAAAAATGTGTATGACAACATGGGATAGGAATTCTGCCACATAACAGACATTGTAGGAAGTCTCTGCAATTTCTTTAATTACTCAAATGATACAGCACAAAGATGCCAGTCTCAAGAACATTTTGATGAAGGTTGACAAGAACAGATAGGCATTTGGGTACCAGGGACTGCAGTAAGTGCCAGGTATGCCTTTTTCACAATGTCTTGACACCATCAACTGTGAAGAGAGACATGGATGCCCGCCGGGGTGGATGGCCTGCACCTTCTCTATGGCTGTTTGGCCACTCCGAGCAGTGCCTCCTGTTCATGCGTGTCTGCTGTAATACTTCAAAGGACTGAGGAGCAGGCTCTGCCGCCCAGCCCTTCCAGGAGCGGGCACTGCCTGGAGCTGAGTAGTCCCTGACACCCTGGTCTCCAGAGCCCATTTCAGGCCCTGAAAAACCTGCAGGTTAGGTTGATGGTCAACATCTCTCTGACCCACTGCTGCACCACTAATTGGTCAGGTTGCTCGGCACAGCCAGAGTGGGTGCACACAGTGATTCTGTTTTACCTTTGATTGACTTAGTACAGTCCAAAGAGCAGAGACTACCAACTCCACAAAGTATGACAAACACCAGCTTTGAACCTGCTTACCACCTGCAAGACTAAGGAAAGCTCTTCCGTGGAGAAAAACCAAGGCCTGCTCCTGTCTGAAGGACTGGCCCTGTGGAAGTGGTAGAGGACAGATCCTGCCTCAAGACTACCCTGTGGGGCACAGTCTCCTGGGAAAATAGCCCCTTCAGGCTACAGACACCCATAGAGGCCTCTCCTGGGGATCAGACTTTCCAGGTGGGACAGGAGTCCACTCAGTACTGCTCCCTGAACCAAGTCTACCCTCTGGACTGGTTCCATCTGCCCAGAGGCCCTGTTATCTGGTCAAGCCAAGCTTTCTCAGATAGTCCCGTCCAAATCGCAAAGCAGAATTTGCTTCAGTAACCCAAAAGATCAGGAGGGACCCAGTGTCTGGGGCCCTGGCCAGTGTCCAGGACAGTCCCCTGGGACACTTCTGCCAGGCTGTATTAAGCTGGGAGGGATTTTCCTTCATACTTAGCTGACACTGGCACAGACTGCGCCCTGGGGATAAACTTCAGGCCCTGCTATGGCTCCAGACAGACATAGACCAAGAACTACTAGAGTGGCCCAAGGACCCTCAGGCAGGCAGCTCACCAGGCCCAGATGGAGAAGCTGTTCAAGTGCCTTCCCAGGAGGGCCAAGAGTGCTGTGCATGGTCCTCCCCTCTAGGACCCTCTGGAAAGGGCACATGAGCAGCTATGGGGCCTCTTCCCTATAGAAGACAGGAAGACTAGGGAGTGTCACCAGGTTGCCAGGCAGAGGAACCTGTGCATGAAGGACCTCCCTTCGAGGCCTACAAGGAGAGCTTTGTTGGTCAAGGGGTGAGGCTGTGGGGCAGACTGCTCCCTACAGCACCACCAACTCCCAGAGAGTGTAGGTAGAGCGAGCATTGCACAGAGGTGGTCTCCTCAGTGATGGGGGCAACGGTGGTTTTGTTGGTCCATGTCGGTTTCCTAAGTCAGCAGGTCTGAATTCACAGTATCAGCGATGCAACTCGGTAGAACACCGGAGCTCTGAATGTCCCAGAAAACAGAGCCCCAAAAAGAAAAGAAAAAGTGCCACGACAGGAATTCTCAGTTATTATATACTAACCAGTGGGTGCGTGGCACGCTTTATTTCTATAAAACTATTACAAAATATTCAAAAATACATTTTAGTAAATTTACAGCAGTTATTTCTCAATTTATTAATGCAAAAACATCCTTTGTTTTTCTCCGTATGAACTACAGGCTCCACCCTTGTGGGCTCACCGCTGTGTGTGCGTTTAAAAAATATTATTTCCTAATAAATTCTTTGAAGTTAAAAATAATAGAGTTCTTCCAGTTTGTCAAAAAAAGTGTGCGTATGTATGTGTGTGTCTGTGTGTGTATCTGTGTGGTGTCTGTGTGTCTTGTGTATGTGTGTGTATCTGTGTCTATTTGCGTCTGTATGTCTGTGTGCCTGTGTGTGTGTGTGTGTCTGCATCTCTGTGTGTCTGTATGTGTGTATGCGTGTGTGTAACAGTCTTGGTTTCCAAGAAAGTGACCCAAGTGGTGGTTGGTACAAAGCAAACAGAAACCATAAAGACAGTACAGAAGACAGCTGTTACATTGGAAACTAGTTAAATTAAAATAATATATTTTCATATTTTACACTATTTCAAAAAATGAAATGTCATTCAGTTAAGTATTGATCTCTCAAAAAATCTAATTTACAATTCTGTGTATAAAAATATAATTTGTGGACCCCACGGAGCAGGTTTTAGTTTACACTTGCTGAAGAGCAGGAGCTAGCAGGGGAGGGTGTGCAGTGCAGACCTTGCTTTCCGACAGGTAGAAAAATAGACTCTGAGCAGGTTGCTTGGCCTCACAAAATAATCTATCCCCCCCCTTGAGTACAGTTCACATGGTAATAATAAATTATCCAAGACACGAACTAGTTAAGGCTCTTGAAGGTCCGGTTCATATTATTTAAAACATCTATTCATACCAAACAAATAAATAGCCAGGAGAGGAGAAAAATAACGCAAACAAAACAATAACGAAAAAATTAAAAAAAAAAAAGGAACTAAACAGAACAACAGAACTCCCCGGGGTCTTTGCTCCCTTATAGTCTACTTTGGACTGTCCTACTTATTATTATTAATTATTATTATAATTAAAAGTCTCCTTCCGTGCGCTTTTCCCGTGTCTGTTGTGTCATCTCGCTGTTGCTGCCCTCCCCATCCGCCTCCCATGCCCCCTGCCCGGTCCCCGCTGACTTCAGCTGGACTTGACCGCCATGCCCAGAGGATGCAAGGCCTCGCTGTCCAACAGCCAGGTGCCGATTTGGTAGAGCAGGTGCGAGTACCAGTGGATGCCCGCGGCCGGCGCATCGGCGTCCGCCTCGGGGGGAGGGACGCGGCTGCCGCCCCCGCCGTCGCCGCTACGGTCTGTGCGCATGGGCGCCAGCGACGCCAGCAGGGTATGCGCCAGGCGGAAGGGCGCGAAGGCGCGGTGCGCCCAGCCGTGCTCCTCGATGACGGCGTAGCACGAGGCCAGCACCCGGTCGATGAGGATGGTGCCCTGCGCGGTGAGCGGCGCGTAGGCGCCCGTGGCCTCCTCGCGTAGCGTCACGCTGTGCACCGCGGCGGGCAGCAGCCGCCGGTCCCCGTCGCGCTCGGCCACCACGTACACGCGCTGGCCCGGGCGCACGTTGCTGGCGAAGAGCGCACGCCGGGCTGGCGCGCTCGGCCCCGGCTGCGGGCCCGCGCCCCGCCGCGCCCAGGTCTCCTCCGACCCCGACTCGTTGTGCGGTGCCACGAAGAGCAGGTGGGCGGCGGTGAGCAGCAGGCGCTCCCGCGGCTCCCGCGTCTCGATCACGTAGAAGACCTTCTTGGCGCCTTCGTCGCGGTCCAGGAAGGCGAGGAAGTCGCTGTAGAGCAGCCGGCCCTGGTCGTCGGCCGCCAGCACGCGGTCCCCGGGACGCAGGTCCTTCACCAGCTTGGTGCCGCCCTGCTCCAGGTGCACGGTGGCCGAGCCTGGGAAGCAGCCGCCGGATTTGGCGGCCACGGAGTTCTCTGCAGTGGAGAGAGGAGGGATGGGGTGTTGAGTGCCAGGAAAGAAAGAGGTAGGTAGCTTGGGGTGTGTGTGTGTGTGTGTGTGTGTGTGTGTGTGTGTGTGCCTGCGCGCCCCCGCGCTGGTGCCCTACTCGGCTGGGCCAGGAGCGTGCGCGTGGGTGGAGGCCGGGGGTCGAGTCCAGACTGGTCCAGTGCAGACGGGCCCGCCACCAATCCCAGCGCCCAGTGGCGAAATTCAGACGCATTCCTGAACGACCCTCCAGGATGGCACAGGCGCTGGGAAAAGTTGGCTGGCGTCTTCTGCGGGAGGCGGCTGACGCTCCCGGCCTTCCTCCTCCCTGTGGTCCCATCCCCCTTTCGCACACCCAGCCTCGCCGCGGTCGCAGGAGGATATTTGCTCTCCACTTGGATTCCTCAGGAAGCCTCCTTGAGCTCGCGGGGGCGCACCCTCCGCTCCCTCGCCCGGGGCGCGGCGCCTCCTCCCGCACTGCTGCGCCTCGCGAACCCGGGCTGCCCGCCCAGATCCTTAGTGCCGGCCTGCGGAGGGGCAGGGGGCGGGGAGTGTAAAATAGCTGTAGTAGTTGTAGCAACTGGACAAACATTCCAGAGGCTCACCCGAGGTCTGAAAGCCCCGGACTTGGGTGGATTTTCTAATTAAAATCCAATAAAGAGCCCGGTATTGTCATTGTGATTTGTGGGATAAATAGGAGACACTCCTGGAAGAGGGGGACATGTCCATTGCTCCCTCCTCCCCCTTCTCCCCGCACTCTCTCTCTACACTCGCGGGCCGCCCCCTCCCTATTTGCTCAGGTGCACCCCCCCTCCCCCGCGTGCAGTTCACACACGGACTCTCCAGAAACCTGGGCCTCACAAGGCACTATTTGCACAGCCAGGCCTCTCTTCCAAGCACTCGAGATGTGTATTTGAATTTTAAATAGCCAGGCCTGCTCGGAGCCCTGGAAGCTCGCGTTCTCAAGGCCCCTTGACTACGCGCTTTCCCCAGCCCTCGGTCGCTCCCGGAGGCTCACAATCTCCGAGGACAATAATTGAGGTTGGGGCGGGGCGCAGGGGGCCAGGGAGGAGGGGAGGGAGGTCCCTGTCTTCTTTGCATTCCAATCTCCGGGATCATGCTTTTGGCAAATAGAGATGGCCAGAAAGAATCTTCTGCAGGAATTACAGAAGGTTTTTAATCTTCTCATCGGTTTCTCCGGCATGAAGCACAGGGCTGGCCGTTGCAAGCCCTCCGTAGCCCCCCGGAATGCGACCCGGGGTGCTGGCGAGCCGGAGTCGTCGAGTCGCACGACCCGGCTTGACACGCACGGCGCGGCGTCCCGGCCCGCGTGCGCAGAATGCCAATGAGCCGCCCTGCGAGGCCGGGATCCGCTCCGCCCGCGAGACCCTGGGGACGGGATTAGCGCTGCTCATTTGGATGGAGACCCTTAGGGGCCCTCGCCAGGGGGACTCTGCTCACAGGGGTGGCAGGGAGGCCTCGCGTGTCCAGCGCAGGGTTGAGGTCCATGGAAGGGCTTGCCCGGGACCTGGGTCACTCTGCCGCCCCGATTTCCCAGCCCAGCTATAGAAACGATCGCCGGCACCAGGGTTCGGCCTCGGAGCCCCGTGGGGTACCGGGACCTGACACCCTCCGGGGGGAGGTCTTCCCACCACTGCGCCTGCGCCCTGGCCATCTGTTGTTGCCAGGAGTTACTGTTTTCTTTACCCACGAAGCGTTCCTTGATACTTAAAAGTGTCTTCCAGCTAACATGCGCTTTGAAGTGCAGTTTAGGAACCGCACCTTAACCTGGAGAAGGGCACTGGAGACTGAACTCCTCGGAAATTCTCGTTTATCTGCCTTGCTGGCGGGGTCGGTGCACACAGTCCCGAGGGCTACTTGGTTGTGTGCAGGATGCCTTCCTAGCGGTTCCTCCCGGCAACACCTAGTGGCGTTGCAGGCCCAGGGAACTCAGCCGCGCGCCGGCTGGGGGCGGCGGCACCGGCGGGATTGACTTCCGCGGCCCCGCCTGGGGCTCTCCGCATCCCAGCTGGGCTCCTAATAAGAACGGATGCTTCTGGGCTTGCGGCCTCCTGATGTTGGAAGTGGTAACTACTGGATTTATTACCTCCCACCAGGCCTTTCCCCACAGGCTTAGCGAGTGAGTTAAGTTAGTTTAGAATTCACAGGTGCCCAGCCAGGAGGAGGCAGCACCCAGGTTTATGCGCTGTGTTTGGGGGAGGGAGGAGGGCTGGCGGTGAGTTCTTAAGTCCTAAAAGAGTAGACTCTAGGCAAGCCCTGGCCAAACATGGAAAGGCCAGGAAAAGTTGTAGGCTCCCTTTCACAATTGCCCTTTCTCCTCCCTCTCTACTACCTGCCTGGGGCTACCTGGCCTGGGCATCTGGACATGTAAAGACTGCTGAGCCTGGTGGCCTCAAAAATTGCAGCAGGTCCTGACTGGGGAGTTCAAAGGACATGTCCCAGTCCATTTCCAGAGCCTTGCCCCCTTCATGGATCTTATGCCCCTTTCCTTTTTCTTCCAGACCCTCCTGTGGGAGAAGAGATCTGGAGGTTGTGGGTATAGGTCTGGCATAGGAAGGGAGGTGGAGAAAGGCCACAGTGTGCTTGCTTACCAGCTTTCACGGAGCAGTGGATGTGCGCTTTGGATTCGTAGTAGACCCAGTCAAAGCCAGCCTCCACAGCCAGGCGGGCCAGCATGCCGTATTTGCTTCGGTCGCGGTCAGAGGTTGTGATGTCTACTGCTCGACCTTCATAGTGTAGCGACTCCTCTGAGTGGTGGCCATCTTCATCCCAGCCTTCGGTCACCCGTAGCTTCACTCCTGGCCACTGGTTCATCACGGAAATGGCCAAGGCATTTAGCTTGTCCTTGCACCTCTGTGGGGAGAAGGGGCAACCCCAACCGACACAGGTTACTACTTGTGACTGCTCCGCCAACCCGAGGCCCAGGGGTTGTGTGAATGAGGAGATGGGGTGTTGCAAGAGGGTCAAATCCTCTTGGGAACCAGCTGAGGGCCCCTCTCCAACCCTGAAACCTTAGTGCAACCACAAAAGTCCTGAAAGCAATTCCCAAGTTCCCAGAGGCACCATCAGCTGACTGCACCCCTCCCCACAGCCAGCCCCAGCGTCCTGGCCCCTCTCTTCAGCATACCCAACAGAAGGGTCCCCCTAACTCCCTAGCTAAACCCCTGCAGTTGGCCAGATGTACCTTTGCAGCGAGGTAGAATGCCTGGTACACTTTAAGGATTGGAAGTTTTGCATTATCTGTGGACAGGGGGCCTTCCGTACGACTGTCTGGGGTGAGGAAGCCCACAGCATTGCTGAGGGGTGGGAGGCAGCCCAAGGGCAAGGCAAGCAGGTGAATGCTAATGTCCAGCACAGGCAGGGCCAGAGGACAAACATTCTTGGTCCCTCAGCCACATTCCTTCCCTGGAGGAGCTCGTCTCTGCCAGGTTGTCTGTGGTCTGATTGTATTCTTGTTTTCTTTAACCTGTTCGCTTCCTCCCCTCTTGCTTTCTTGGCCCCAGCGCAGAATGGTGTCCAGCCAGTTTGCAGAGCAAACTTCAGAAGTGGAGGGGGTAGGGTGGGAAAAGCAGGGGGGGAGGGAACCAGAAAGTCCCCAAACCTCAAAGCCCTGGCCAAGAGGACCTAGCTCTCCAAACTGTGCCCCCATCTTCCCTCCCCACAAGGTAAAGTGGAGCTTGGGATAGATAGTGGGGGGGGGGGTCCCTCTATAGTTCTTGCACCACATTTAGGAAAGGCTGTAATAAAGCTGAGTCCCGTGTGTGTGTGTGTGTGTGTGCACACGTGTGTGGTGCTAATTCACTGCCTGGAAGTTTATATTGCTGGGGTTGGAATTCTGGATTTGAGGATGGGGGAGTGGAGACTAAAGGCAGAAGACACATTGCCCAGAGAAGTACATCCCAGGGGAGGCAGGAAAAAGAATTTCAAGTTGTTGTTCTCCCGTCCCCCAGGCTGAGATAGATGCTCAGAGGTTAGAAGGATGGGCAAGGGGGCCCTACAAGAAGGGTTCTAACTATAGCCAGGGGAACTCTTGCAAAGGGCGGAGATCTTGCAAAGACTGTTGCCCACGCCTTCAGGGGGGACTGACAAATTGCGCAACAGGAAAAGTCTTGTGTATCTGGCAGCAATAAAACCCAGTAATATAGTTATAGAGTTAAACATACAAGAAATGGCGGGGGAGGGGCGCGAGGCCCTGATAACGACAGGTCAGCACTTGCAAGGACTGAGCTTGCCAGCAGTTTTCTTTAAGGAAAAAAGTCCGAGGGGCAGAGTTAGAGTGAGGCAGTCTTGGGGATCTAGCATTGAGCGTTTTCTAGAGGAAAACCAATCAGTAAAACAGAGTTCGTTTAGAACCCAGGTTGGAAGTCGGTGCGCGCAGGCGCACAGCATGGCGCGCAAGCTTATCGCCTCGCCTCCAGCAGACGCTGCACCCAGCTACCTCCTCTCCGCCGGGAAACCAAGCGATGTGGCTTTACATAGCTTCCTACCCAGCTGCAGGAGCGAGCAAGGGCTGGATGGCGAGGGCTCACCGCCCCCCCCACCCCCGTACCTTGGGCTGCACCACTAGGGCAGACGTGAAGGACCTTTGGCAAGGAGCCCCAGGCGACACAGGCCCCGGACCCAGAACGGCCGAGGCCGATGGTGTCTTGAATTGGCACCCTAACTCCCCGGTGCCCTCCCGGGAGCCAGGGCCAGCGTGGCTCAACAGGCAGATCCCGGACCCTCCCCCGCCCGCTAGGAGGGAATGAAGCAGGCCAAGCCTGGAAGCCCAGGCCGGTTATTAATTCATTGGGTCGTGTGCCTCGAATCAAGCCCGACTTTGTGCAGCCACCGTGAAGCCCAGCAGGGTCACTGGGGCCCGGCTTTGTGTCGGCGGAGGCCAAGTTGTTCCTGGAGCTCCTGCCCACCTCCCCGCACAGCCGCGCGGCCCAGAAGGACCAGTCACTGCCAAAGCTGGGCTTTCCCAACTGGGAGGGAGGTGGTGCCCCACTTCAAGGGGCCCTAAACACTTCACTCAATTCTCTCCTCCAACTGGGAGTATGTGTGTGTGTGGGGGCAGACTCCTCTCTTCCAAGCAGGACCCCCTCCCCAACCTACACCTGAGATCCTGCTCCCACCAGCCACAAAGCACATCTATCCATCGAGGCGCCCCTCGTGCCCCCCCCCCTTCAGCCTGCCGAGCCTGCAGATCAGGCCCCTCGCGGCCTCCCGCCCCAGGTCCCTGGCCGCCGGCACACTAGCCGGGTACTCGCTGGGGCCTGGCCTGCAGGAAAAGTGTCTGTCTGCGCTTCCCTCTCCGGAGTTAATATTAACCAGGAGCTCCTGCGTTCCAGAACTGCTCTGAAAGTTCCACTGGGGACGATCCTGCCATGGTTGAGGGACTTGGGCGGCAGTCACATTAGACAGACAGGGAGGGAGGCGAGACTGAGGAGAGGGGCACGCACCTGGGCCCCGAATCAGGTGGTTATTTAAAACGAGGGGCCAGCGGGTGGTAGGTTCCCTGGGGAGCGAGCAAGTCCGAGGCCCGGAGATTACCTGGTTTCACTCCTTCACCCCCAGTCTCTTCCCGCTCCCTCTTAATTCTGCCAATTCGGAATAAGAAGCTGGGGAGGGACGCACCGTGGGGAACCTCTCCGACTGTCACCTCTGCAGCCGTCCTCGTTTTGGGGGGGATCCATGGGGTGGATGAAATGATCGTGGCCTGGCCTTCCCCACCCCCACTGTGGCTGTCGCTATCCCCTTTTGTGTTAGGAACCAAAATTGCCACTGCCCAAGGTGGTGGTGGGGGGGTAATTTGTTTTCTTTTCTTTCGTCTGAAGGAACTTGACAGAAGGTCAGAAGTTCAAACCCTGCCAGCGCGCAGAGGAGGCGGCGAGAGTAGCCCGTCGTGGGGCTGCTCGGCCCTGGGTCCCCGGCAGGGTGCACGGGCGTGGGGGAAGGGAACCCGGTTGGGGTCTCGGGTGGAGATCCGAGGCTGGAGGGGCCAGGTGGGCAAGAGGTGCGGGCCCGCCTTCGCCTCGCCCCTACCCCCTGGCTCTACCCTCGCCTGGCACGCGGAGGGTCCTTATCGCGCTCAGAGCCGGGCTCTGCGCTCGGGCGGGATCCCGGCTCCGCGCGAGCAGCGCCCGGGAGCGGCGGCCCGAGCCCAGCCCCGCGCACGCGGAAACCGTAGCGCGGGATCGACAGCGTAGGATACGAGGAGTGGAAAGGCGTCTGCGCGCGGCTGGGCTCGCAGCTCTGCAGCAGGCGGAGGCCCGGCGCGCAGGGCAGAGGCGCCCGCCAGGACCCCTCGCCAACGCCGCCGGCAGCCCCGCCCCGCCCGCGGGACCTCGCGTGTCCCCGCCTGGGCCTCTACACCGTCTCCCTCTTCTCCCAAGGCTAAGGACTCCGGAAGGCGGCTCCGCCGCGGAGACTAAGGGGACCCGGAGGATGGGCGCGCAGGGCGGGCGGGAGAACGCGCTCCCGCAAGCTGCGCCTGCCCCTTCCCCTGCCTGCGCCCCGCGGCCGGCTCAGAGTTAACTGTGGCTCGCGCAGCTCTCCGGAGCGGCGCGCGCGCCCACACTCGCGGTCCGGATTTAAGGTGGTCGGGAGCAGATGAGGAAGAGGGAGAAGGACCCTGTCCCCAGTCTCCCCTCCTCCCTTCTGCGCGAGCCCC
>NW_008350120.1:4729111-4733116 GCF_000622305.1 Nannospalax galili
CGCAGCCTACCGGGACCCGGCGGCGAGCGGCGCGGCGCGGCGCGCAGGCAGCTTCGCGCTCGCTCCCGCCAGCCCCCGCCCCCTGCACTTGCGCCCAGCCAGCGCCACTCCGCCAGCCTCTTGGCGCACCTAGCCCTAAAGGTAGGACTCGAATATTTTAATAGGGCAGTAAAGGGGATGTTGACCTATATTTCTAGCTCCAGTCATTCGTGCACGGAGTTTCAGAAAGTCTAGAATTGGCCGGGAGATTGGCAGCCCAGAAGTCTCAAAGGAGATGGGAGAGGAGAGATTTCATGTTTTGCTTCGCTCTCCGTCCACCCACCTTCGCTCTTACTAATATTTATTCGCTTCCAATTCTCATGCAAGTAGGCTGAAAATTAATGTGATGCAATGCCGATAAGCTCCAAGTCCCGTCCCCCCCCGCCCCCCCAGGTACCTCGGGATCCGGAGAATGGAAGAGCATCCTTAAAGAAATATCAATACATTGCCTCTGACCCGCACAATTGGGGACGGTGCAATCACAGGCCAGCTGCATACAGTGGGGGATAAACTGAGCGCCTGCTCCCTGGCTTTCCGAACTATGGTTCTTTGGTGGTGGTGGTGGTGGGGGTAAAGGGTGGGGGTGGTCTTAGGGGAAAAATAAAAGGGAACTGTGGAGCTGCGAGTTACAGTGCCTAAGGTTATGTTGGCACTGTGATCCAGAGGCCCCTAGGAGTTTATAGGGGCATCTCCATTTCCAGTCTCCACTTGGGAAGGGCAGACACCCCCAGAGTGAAGTCTCCCCAAGTTAAAAGCCAGGATAGAGGAGGCCATCCGGGGAGACTAAATGAGAGCCACAATAGGCCCCATCTTCTGTTGCCCCTACCCCACCCAGCCCTAAACTTCCTGCCGGACTCTTCACCTCCTTTCTCCTCCCGGAAGAGGAGCGTTGCTAGGTGGGCAGGTGGGTGGGGAACTTGAGGGCCAGGCCGCCTTCATACCTGCCCGGGAGCAACCAAAGCAAGGCTGGCTGCCTGGCTACATGCAACCCCTCCAGGGATGGAACCCATTCCCCGCCGGCGATGGGTCTCTACCTGAGTCATTAACCGGTCAGCTCCCGTGTTCTCCTCATCCTTAAATATGATGTCGGGGTTGTAATTGGGGGTGAGTTCCTTAAATCGCTCGGAGTTTCTGGTGATCTTCCCTTCGTATCTGCCGCTGGCCCCCAGGGTCTTCTCGGCTACGTTGGGGATAAACTGCTTGTAGGCTAAAGGGGTCAGCTTTTTGGGGTGCCGCCTCTTTCCAAACCCCCTGCCGGGCCCGCATGCCAGCCCGGAGCACACCAGCAGCGAGGAGGCGAGGGCCACCAGAAGACATCGCGCCAGCAGCAGCATCTCGTTCCGGGAACCCGAGGACTTGCGAGCTGTCCCCGCGCGGTCTGCGCGCGAGCGGGTGCGCGCGGGTGTGTGCGTGTGCGCTCCTCCTTGCGCTCGGCTCTCCCTTCCCTGCTCGGCTCGTTCGCTCCCTCCCGCGCTGCGTGGCTCCTTTCTCTTCCTATATAACCTTGCCTGCCGCTGCTGCAGGGGACTTGCCTCGGATCCCCACCCAGACAGGGGCTGCGAAGGCAGGCTGCCGCTCGCTGGTAACGGAACACATCGGAGTTGGGTCGCGAGACAGCAATTACAAGACAAAAAGAGCCTGATTTTAAATGGTAGCAAGGCTGGAGAGCTTGTGAGACAGGCTGCCTTTCGCACCATGTTATAGCTGGCAGCGGCGCATCTGATTGGCCAGGGCGCACAAGCTTGTCTTCTGCAGTTAACCCTGAAGAAGACTACATTTTCCCCCCCTGTGGTTGCTGTGGCTTTATTTTCACCTGAAGGCTTCCAGCTAAAAAAAACAAAAAAGGTCTTTTCTAAGGCAAAGGTGGGCGGGAGGGAGGAGGCCTGTTTCTCAGGATAACATCACTCCCTGCCGGCTTTGTGTGCGTCGCTGTTTCCCCTTACTTTCTCTGGAATGGTAGATGCTTCGGTTAAAGCTAACATAAGTTTTTAAAGGACAGTCCAGACACCCCCTTCTCCCCAAGCTTCAGTCATCAAACAGTCTCTCAAATGTTTGAGGGCAAAGCTGCCCAGCTCTCATGAAGGCTATCTCCACCCCAGATGCGATTGTGCAGGGTCCTGGGTGGTGGAGAAAGCGCACCCGATGTCTCCTGAATACTTGGCATCTTTGGACCGAGGGTAATTACAAGTCGCCACAACCTAAAGCTTTACTGTTTGCACTGCTTCGAGTGCCTTAGAAAACTTGAAAATGTGGCCCCTCCATTGTGTGCCAAAATGAAGCATAATTGGACCCAGCGTTCAAACCCACTCCATGCAGCTGAGCTTAGGGGCAGGCACAGAGTGGACTGAGGGCCCGGCGGGGTGCCTAGGCCCAGTGGGTTCTGCACCCCAGCACAGAGGAGGAGGCCCAGCTGGTGTGTGCTTGGTGGGTGGAGGCCATTGTGCCTGGGGCAGTGCAGAGTGGGCAAGGCTGTGAACATGCACCACCCCCACAATCGATCCCAGCAAAGTGCAGGGCTGGGATGAGTTGAATGTGGAATTCAGGGCCCTGGCCATTGCCAGGAGCTGGCATTACACCGGAGCGGCCAGAAGCTGGCCTTTAAGGGCAGAAGCCAGCCAGGAGCAGAGACTGCAGACTGAGAGGTTAGGAACCTAGGGAACAGTGTTCTGGCCATAGAGGGGACATTTGGAAAAAAGAGAAATGCCTAGAGGGCATGAGTTTTTGGGGTTCCCAACACCTTTGCTTTTTTCAGAGAGCGAGAAAAAAAAAAACACTCAAGAAAAGTCTTAGTTCAGAGAAAACACAAATCCCTTCTTTTTTATGGATCGTGCTCTTCTGCTTCGACCCCTCTCCCATCCTACTCACATGCAAGGATTCACCTAGAACTGGACAAGGGGGTGACTAGTCGTGGGAAATGGAATCCTGGCCCTGAGGAAGGACTGGGCCCTATACTGCTGCCCAGTAGGGCCAGCTACTTTCTCCTGATTCCTAGTGCACAGGAGAGGTGCAGTGGCCTGATGCTAAGCTCTCAAACAATGAGGTCCCCCAGGGTTCTCTTTGCATGGAAGTGTGTGTGTGTGTGTGTGTGTGTGTGTGTGTGTGTGTGTGTGTGAGTGTGTGCTTTCCTGGTGATTAAATCTAAAGCCTTTTTTAAACTTTTTTAAAATTTTCATATTTCATACACAGCATCTTAGAGATCTTTATACCCCCTTTCCCATCGGCGCCCTCCCATATTTTCCCCCACTGGGTTTCATGCATTACAGGAAGAGGTACATTTTGGGAGGTACTTCCTACCATCTACCACCAATAGGCAGCTTGCCTCAGTATACAAGGGAATGGCCCAAGTTGTCGTCTCCCCCCCCCCGTTTTCTATCCTTTGGTTTTTGAAGAACTAACATCTTTAGGAGCTTGTACATTGCTGATAGGAAGCAGCCTCCAGCTTCATGCAGGCTGAGTGAAGAATTAGGGTCTCTAGGCTGTGTTGTGTGTCCATGTTTCTACTGAAAACAGATACAAAGGGACCCATCATCCTTGACCCAGGAGCATGGCCTGCATGGTTATGTGCCTTGTCGTATCACTAGGTGGTACTGGGCCAGACTGACCCAGACATCCTGGAATCTCATCTTGCTCCAGTGGCTTCCCTCTCTTGGCTCTTTTTGGTCCTCACTCCCTCCTTGTGGTCTCCTGAGTATTGGCTGGTGCTGTACCTGTAGACAACTTTCCTCAGCGTGGTGTGTGGTTGGATGTGCCTTGCAAGCGAACCCCTCAGCTGCACAGAGGGCACAGCTGGCCTTGGGGCATCCAGGCATTGTCAACTCCCTCTTGACTAGAGTTGGGAAGGAAAGGGACTTGGCTGTGTACTGGCCTACTAGGTTTTCTTTCTGGTCAGGCTTCCATCTCTAGGGATAAGAGATGCTACTTCCAGAGAGAGAGAGAGAGGGAGGGAGGGAGGGAGGGAGAGAGAGA
>NW_008350120.1:4733212-4766717 GCF_000622305.1 Nannospalax galili
GAGAGAGAGAGAGAGAGAGAGAGGAGAGTCTAGGAGGAGTTGGCCTTCCCAGACACTTGAAGGGCCTCTGAGAAGAAAATATTCACCATAAAATCTGTCCCTGGTTCCTTACTGCCTGGGGATGGCTCGCTCCCTGTCCCAGGTTGCATAAAAACTTGAACAAAGATGCATCCCAGTCCGGTCCGTACACAGGCCTTGAAAACAAAGGCATGAGGCTGAGCCGGGGGAGAAGTTGCAGCCTTTGCCCTCAGTCTCCTGCGCTTCCCACCCACTCCCCAACTCTCTTACTCCAGACGCCCAGTGCCTTCCACCTCCAGACACCAGATGGCCCCCTCTCTTTGCCTTTCCCCTACAGACCATTTGGACCCCTCCCTGTGCCTGCCCTACAGTTCCCCTCTGCCTGACAGGGCCAGCCTTCCCTGTAACCCTCAGGGGCCACTTCTAATTTGTCTGGGCTCTGCCTTTCTTCCTGCTGAGATTCTCAGTCCTCTCTCATTCTCTCCAACTTTCCACGCACCCACTGGCCTACCCTGCCTCCACCCTGCATCCCTGCTGAGCACTGGCCTGCCTCCTGCCCCACGCCCACAGGAGGCACCTTCCTGGGCATTGCCCTTTTCCCCCCTTCCAGCCCCTGCCGCCAGATGGCGTCCTCACTCTGCCTTGTCTGTGGCCCAGCCAGTCTGGGAAATTCCATAGTCTCCAAAAGGAAGGATCCGGAAGCAGGGCTAGCTCCTTTGGCTTCCAGTCTTCTGGTCCAGCCAACCTGTCTCTTTCCAACCATTACTTCCCACCCCAGTGCCTGCCTGCACTTTCGGCCTCCCGGGCAGGCCTCTAACCTCATGTTTCCTCTCCCTGGTCTCTCTCCCCTTTGATTTCTGTACCATCTTTGCATCTGCTCACCCACTGCCATTTTCTTCTTGGATTTTTCTAGTTTGGGCAAATGGAGTTTATACTGCTGCATGTTTTTTCTAGAGTGACAGCTAGGGCCCCTCTGCACTCTGACTGATGCCTTCTCCCAACTCTGGGCCTGGGCACTGTGTCTGCCGCTTCCTGCAGGGTTTTGAATGGCCAGAGAGCCCAGGCATCCTGCGGTCACAGCTCGCAGCTGTAGCAACAGCTCTGTTCCCTGTGCAGTGGTCCATGGAGAAAGGGCTATCACAGCCTTACCCTCCTGTGGCTTCAGGCAGCCATGAGGGTCTATCTCACTGCAGCAGAGAGCAGGCCAGCTAGCTGGGAGACAGTCTGCACAGGGCCTCAGGTGGCTGTGACTGGGAGGAGCTGGCTCTGCTGATGATTCAGGAAGGCTGAAGGCAGGCTGTTTAGGGGTAGTGGGCAGTGCCACCCCCTACTCCCATGAATGTGGATAGACTCCAGTGGACAGCCCCTCCTGGGTGCTTCCTAGTCCAGTTACCCTTGGCAGCAGAATGCAGGCTGTCTCAGCACCTGGCTGAAACCATTCTGCTTATGTTCTGTTCTCCAAGCCCTGTGGATTGCCAGCAGGCAGAGGAGCTATGATCCCAAGGGCTGAGATTGCTCCCAGAATGGACCTTTCCATCCGTTTATTTCTTCGGCGCAGGAGCCCTGGCTTCAGCAGTATTCTGGCTCCTCCCCACAGTCCTGCTGTTCCGTAGGGGGCGGAGCAGGCTTTGGCATTGGCATTGACATTGGTGTGGAGGTCCACAGAGGAGTTAAAATGCAGTTCCTGGGGGACGGCGGGAAGATCACCCAACCGTGGAAGAGGAAAACCCCACTGTCACGGAGACACCCAGGGCTAGGAGGCCAGCTTCTGTAGGAACATTCTGTGCGGTGTGGATTAGTGGCCCTGTGCCCTTACCCTCTTGGGGCTTCACTGGCCTCTGTAGATCCGAAAGCCTCAGTGTAAGCTGTGGGTATTTTCTCTTAGGTACAGATGGGCATCAGCTCTGTGGATCATTACAGTCACCATGTGTCAGACCCACTGGCTGCACTTGTGAAAGAGGAACACAGTTGTGGACATGTGGCCTCATGACCCCGGGCCAGAGATGGGGCTAGATCTTAGACTCAGTTCTTCTGACCCTGGTCTGGGTCCTGTTTCTTCTACCACAACTGCTGTGGAACTCAACCATGCCACTATTGCCCTCCAGCTACTTAAGCCCCCAGGAAAGGTAACACATTAAGCCCATGTATATTAGAATCACCTGGGGAGCTTAAAAAAAAAAAGATACCAGCAAACAGCGACTGGCCTCACTCCCAGACAATCAAATCAGAATCGAGTGCTGACTCCCTTAATGGGAATCCCCAAGACTTGGGGTGGGAGGTGGGGAACTTCCAGGGGTCTCCAGTTGGACCCCCACCTGGGAATGCTCCCCAGTCCTGTCAGGATGCTCGTGGGTCTTTGGACTGCCCTCCCCCCCCATGACTGCTCGCGGCAGGAAACAGCTAGCATGCATGGCTTCATAGGACAGAGCAGAAGACTGGAAATGTACTTGTGAGTTTCTGGTTCCTTCTGGGGAGAAGTTGTTGGGGGTGCTGTGAGGGGCCAGTGTAGGTGTGAGGGAGAGATCAAGAGATGCCAGAGTCTGGAGGATTGGAGTGTGACAGGGGAGTCAAGGCCGGGGCCGGCGGGGAGCTGCATGAGCCATTGCTCCAGAGTGACCACAGGTCTGGATACTTTGATGCTAGATGGGAAACCCTGACTTCTGATGCTTACCTTCTTTCTGATTTGGGGGAGCCCTGCTACCTGCTTTGACCCTGTTCTACTTTGTTTCTCCATTGCTGTGACAAAAAACTCTGACCAATACCAACTTGGGGAGGAAAGATTTTATTTTATCTTACATCTCCTGGGTCACAGTTCATGAGGGAGCCCTAGGTAGGAACTCAGGGCAGGAAACTGGAAGCAGGAGCTGGAGCACAGGCCATGGAGGAACGCTGCTTACTGGCTTGCTCCCCTGGCCCCTGCTCAGCCTGCTTTCTTATGCAACACAGGCCCACCTGTCCAGAGTGACACTACCCACAGTGGGCCGGGCCCTCCCACATCACTCAAAAATCAAAACAATACCCCACAGACATGGCCATAGACCAGTCCAATGGGGACAATTCCCCATTTGAGGCTCCTTCTGGCCAGGTGTGTCAAGTTTACAACTAAAGCTATCCAGCACAATTGACCCCTTGTCAACTTCACACACAAACACATCACTATTAGACCATAACCTTTCCAATTCTTGTCCCCATGATATGATGTTAACAATATCACAAGATAAGACAGTATAACTTAAAAGTCCCCCTTAAAAAATCCAAACACTTAAAAGTTCACAGTGACTTTTAGAAGTCTAGTAACTGTGGGCTTCTGTAAAACCCAAAACAAGCACTGTCTTATTTCAAAGGGAAGAATCGGGCACACCTAAGCAAAACCAAAGTCCGACAAAGTAGCTCAAGGCTGGACATCTGGGAGTCACTCACGATCTTCTGGGTTCCAAAGCTTCTGGCAGCTCCACCTCTCTGACTCTGCCATCCACAGCACACTCAGCTCGTCTCGCAGACCCAGGCCAGCTCCATTCCACACCTGCCGCTGTCCTTGGTGGTCGTCCTGAGGTCCTGGCATCTCTAAAAAGCTGGGGTATCCACTGAAACTGAGGCTACACCTTCACCAATGGCCTCTTCTTGCCTCTTGGGGTGCAAAGCCTCAGTTTCTCTCCATGACCCCTTCAATCCTGGGGTCTTCACTGCAACTGAAGCTGCACTTTCACCTATGGCCTTTCCTGGCCTCTCAGGGTGCCAAGCCTCAGCTGCTCTCTGTGACCCCTTCACAGTTTCAACACCAGAACCATGCAGGAGACTCTTACACATTACCAAGTCCTGCTTCCAACTAGAGATGAAGGCTCAGGTCTCCTCTTGACCACAGCTTGTGTGTGTGTGTGTGTGTGTGTGTGTGTGTGTGTGTGTGTGTGGACCCTGGGGAAATATTTCCCGGACTATTTCACCACAGTGATGCTGGTCTCTTGTTACTTACAGCTGATTTTTTAGCCCCAGCCGACCAGCATCAATTGTCCCAGTAAAGCAAAGGTTTTATTTCAGGTTCTGGTCTCTTCCTAATCACAGCTGATTCTTCAGCCCCAGCCTACCAGAACCCACAGATTCTCAATTCAAAATCTCACACAAACAGCCCTGATAGTCTCTGCTTCCCTTTGAAGCTTCACAAGCCAGGCCTCCATCTTCCACAACTCTTTCAGCATAACTGTTCCAAGCTCCACAGCAGCAAACTGAGCACGCAATGGCTTTTCCAGCCCAAAGTTTAAACACTTCCACAATCCTCCCCAAAATAACTGGGTCAGGTCTGTCACAGCAATACCCCATGATCCTGGTACCAATTTTTGTTCTAGTCTGTTTCTCCATTGCTGTGACAAAACACTCTGACCACTACCAACTTGGGGAGGAAAGGGTTTGTCTTACATCTCCTGGGTCGCAGTTCATCACTGAGGGAGCCCAAGGTACTAACTCAGGGCAGGAACCAGAGGCAGGAGCTCTGCTTACTGGTTTGCTCCCCTGGCCCCTGCTCAGCCTGCTTTCTTATGCAACACAGGCCCACCTGTCCAGAGTGACACTACCCACAGTGGGCCGGGCCCTCCCACATCACTCAAAAATCAAGAAACTACCCAATAGACATGGTCAGTCCAATAGAGGAAATTCCCCATTGAGGCTCCCTCTACCCAGGTGTGTCAAGTTGACAACTGAAGCTGTCCAGCACAGACCGTTTCCAGCCAGAGCCTCTTGCCAGACAGGGCAGGCAGCAAAGCATTACACGCCTGGGCATCTTCTGTTCAAGAAGAAGAGCGTGAGAAGGGCTTTAGCACTGATGTGTGTGGTGCGAGGGTGAGCTCTGCATGGAGGGAGCACTCAGAGCTGCATCGTCCGGGCAGTGGGTGTTGTGGTGTGTTGCTGAGACTCGCTCTGTTGCCTTCAGTTCTGGGATGACCAGGCTATCAGGCTCTCCTCAGAGCCACAGCTCCCGTTCTAAGCCTGCAATCTCCACCAGTCAGAATGCAGATTCCTGGTCTTTCTAGAAAATCTGGAGCTCTGGGTAGAATAAGGGACTTCCTGGAGATGACTGATATGGCAATGTGGAGAGAGGGTTGTGACCTGCGTGTGACTGAAGGCGATCCCAGGCCTGGCCTGGTTTTCCCACTGAGCCTTGAGGTCCCCAGCAAGTCATTTCACTTTCCCTTTGGTGTCTTCACTTGTGAAATGAAAGCCTGAGGCTTAGGGAAGACTTTCCAGCCTTCAGTTCTGGACGCTGTGATCTTAACCTCTGGAGAAACAGTCCTGCAACAGGTGCTTTCTAGAGGTGGAGACCGAGAGCAGTCCCCACTCTCCCTCCCTCCTAGATACAGAGGACCATGAAGTATCCTCCTGAGCCCTCTAGACCATGTCCTGAAGAGCTTGACCTCTCCGCGCTGGGACCAACTGCCGTCCAGGAGCTGGTCATATCCCTTGCAGCCTGGGCAGCAGCTGTGGGGAAGCAGCAGGGTCTAGCCAGAGCTGAGGGGCAGGGGTAGCAGTCTTCCCATCTGATGGTCCTGTCATCAATCAAGGGGGCATCAAGCCCTTCTCCTCCCTTTGAATGAAAATCTCCCTTCTCTACTGTCTCATGAAGGAACAAACCTACCGTCCTCTTCATGGAGTAGTTGAAAGCCAGAAGCAAAGAGGCTAGTGGCCCAGGTCTGCAGCAGGACAGAGAGAGAGAGAGAGGGCTGTGAGGAGGGAGCAAGGTGGGTACAGAGGGCACAAAGGCAAGGGGAAGGGGCTGGGTGTGTCAAGAGGTGGGAGGCAGCACAGAAAGGGAAACTGAAGGTACCCAACATACACTTAGGCTATCCCATGTCACCCAAGCCCTTGGAACCTTCAGTGGGCTTCTTACCTGAAATAGCCCCATGCCCTAACACTAGGGAACTTTGAGCAACCAGATAGCCAGTGGGCTGCTCCTTCTTGTGAGGCCAGGGACTTTCTCCCTACAGGCTGAGAAGTGGTTGTTCTCTCCAGACAGAGTCGTTTGCAGCAGAGGCTGGTCAGCCCCTATGCATGATACATCAGCACAGGCACCTAAAGCCCAGGCGGGACCTGGCAGGTGGGTGGCAGGCCCAAATCCTGCAGGAGAAACTGGGGCCAAGGTGTGGGATCTTCCTCTGCCTCTGGTCTACTTCCTGTCTTTCATGAGCACTTCCTTCCCTAGCCATGGGATCTTGTCTCTCTGGGGCTGGGCTCTTGATTTCTGACATTCTTACCCAGAGAGGGACGGACACCAGGACTGAAGTCCTATGTCACCCAGGACTTGCTCAGCGTTGAGCATCTTTTTGTGCTTGGATTAAATTCCAATTAACTAACACAAACAACCCTATCAAAGAAGTTACCGTGCAGCCGAGGAAATTGAGGCACAGAGAGCTAATACGCCCCATCTGACCTCCTGGGGAATTGATGACAGGAGCATCAGACTGGAAGATCTCCTGGCCCCAGAGTCTGCCTGTGGATCTCCATCTTAAGCTCTGTGGGGTGTGTCACTGCGTCAGGGAGGCAGGAGGGTGGAACGAGGGTCCCAGCGCCAGGAACAGGGGGAGGCTTAGTATACACCTGGAGAGAGGATCTGCAGAGAGATGTGTGAGTCTGGGGGATCATCAGGAAGTGGCTCAGAGGCTCTGAGGAGACGGGTGTTTGAGAGTGCTCTGTCCTGCATCTCCTTGTGCAGTGCACAAGGATCAGGTCTGAACAACAGGACTCGGCACCCATTTGGCAGCTCTTTAAGTAAACCAAGTGTTCATGTCTGTCACCTCACTTTTCCGAGAAGGAGATGACTGAGACCTGTCCCTATTTCACAGACTGGGAAGCTAAGGTTTCATGCTCTGAGCTCACTGTGTCCATACATGGACTCTGGAAGAGAAGGGACTCTGAAAAGGCTAAACGAACAGCGTTGACATCATGAGGCAGTGTCATGGAGTCACAAAGGCTCCTCCTGGGTACTTGCAGATGATGTCATAGAATGGTGTGGGAGGAAGCCTTTCTCAGAGGGGCCTGCCTCCTCATGAAGGACAGGTGACCTTGCCCAAGACCACCACTCCAGGAGAAGTCTTCCTGGCCCCAAGGTTGACCATAGGCTCTGACTCCCAGATCTCTCCCTTCCCAGTCTGGTAGAGCTGTCCAGTAAGACAGTGTTCCCTAGAGAAACATTGCATAGTCAATGGTGGGTAGATGCTCTGGGTTCAGAGCTAGACATAGTCAATATTAATTTCTCTAACTCTTCAGCCACTAATGGGCACCATCTCCTTGCCATCCTCAGAGCCACCTCTGTTTGAGAGCTTGGCTTTCTTTGTGGCAATAGCCTGGGCAGGCACCATGGCTTACACAAGAGGTACTTTGAGACATGGCTTTTCTCAGTTACTCTCCTGTTGCTGTGATAAAGTACTCTGACGCCAGCAGCTTATGAGAGAAGGGATTTATTTTGACTCAGTAGGAGGGCTCAGTCCACTAAGACAGGGAAATCGTGGTGGCAGGAACATGAGGCAGCTGGTTACACCCACGATTAAGAAGCAGAGAGAGGTGACTGCTAATGCTTAGCTCACTTCCTCTTTTTTATGCAGTCTGGGACCCAAGTCCACCTGAATGGTGCCACCCACAATGTGTGGGTCTTCTACCTCAATTAGCGTAATCAAGACCATCCCCCCATTGGCATGTCTGAGACCCATCTCCCAAGTGATTCAAGATCCCACGAAGCCAACAACTGAGATGAACTGCAGCAGGGCCTAGTCACTGTCCCACTGTCTTGGTTCTGGTTCCTCAGTGCATACCAGAGCAGTGAGCAGCACAGCTCTCAGTTGGCACCTCCCAAGAGGGCATGGCTGGGTTTTGGTGTGTCACATACTTGCCAGTATGGAGAACTGGTCAGTGACCATGTGCCAGTCTCTGTGGCTGATGCTGAGGTACTTTGTCTTTCCCCATGGTTGGCAGAGTTGTTTTATTTTCCAATTATTGGCACATGGGGTTCAGGTGACGTGTATGTCCAAGCAGGTGGTGGTGTGACTCCCGAGGCTGAGCCTGTGCTCCCCCTGCTGTTTTGACCTGTGAGTCCGGCAGTTGATTCCACGTGCTGGGTGCTGAGTGGGCTTGGCCAGCACCACCACATGCTGTGCCTTTGGGTGTGTTGCTGCTTGGTCTATGCACCTGCTTCCTAGATGCACTAGGTAGCTTAAAACAATGCCGCAGAGTTCCTCTGTCACAGATCAGAGGAGAAAAACATGCAGCTTGCTGGTGGGGTTTGTTTGAAGGACAAAGCTGTGCCTTCGATTTCTTTTGGTAGCTGAGCTAGTGCTCGACCTCAAGAAGCACCTGAAACCTGTGCCCTACTTCAGTCTGCAAGGCACATTCCCACAGGACCCCTAGCTTCCCTAGTAATGGAAGGGCTGGGAGAACAGGCACATTTCATATCTGAGGTTGAGTGATTCCAGAAAGATGCCGCATCAGAGGGCTGGATCAGACCTGGAGGACTTTTGTTTGGCACATGGTTGACTTATACCTGAGATGCTGGGAACTTAATTCAACGATTTTGGTTAACTTCAAAAGGGAAGGTCCCAGATCAATCCTCCTCTTGACCCTTAAACATAGAGCTCCTTATTCATGTCTGTAGATTCTCAGCCCTTGCCAAAGGCACCTCGGCCAGGGACCACTCCTGGTGTAGTTTGTCTGTCTTTCTGCCCACTGCCCTGAGCGTGGCCCCCAACCCTCCCAAAGCCCGTTCGTCTCTGGCTTTTGTGACCTGTGGTCCCCAGAGTACTAGCTGATCAGGCTGTGGGCAGCCGATCCATGGTCTATCGTTGCTTCTATCCCTATTTCACGATGAGGAGCTGGTCTTGAACTTTGTCATCTGCACTCTCTACGCATTTACTAATTTCTAGAAGAGCCTGCAGGGTATCAGTCCTGTTCACTTTTGGAGGTACCCCAGCTCCCAACTAAGCTGATGCTCAGTAAATATTTGTCAATCGATGAAAGTTTCTTATTAGTTAAGCCAGTGATGGGCTGTGAAATGCACTTTGGTAGTTTCTGTTTACAAAGGAATCTAACAAAATAAAGTAAGCAAACAAATGAACAATAACAACAGCAAAATACGGCAACTGGTATTTCCAGTTCATGGGGCAAGCACACGCAAGGCCAAAGGCAACTCGATGTAAGACAGTCCAACTGCTTTTAAACAGAGAAGGTCTAATGACAGGTCATTTCTTTAGCTTGGCAGAAAAGGACATTCAATCAAATTGAGTTAATTTAAGTAATCTTTTAAAAGTATTTTGTTTATTATTTTGTCTGTATGAGTGTACTGCCTTATAGGTAAGTGCACCTGCATCACACAAAGTCTGCAGAGGTCAGAAGAGGGTGTCGGATCCCCAGGAACTGGAGTTACAGATGCTTGTTAGCCACCATGTGGATGCTGAGAACTGAATCCAGGTCCTCTGTAAGAGCAGCCAGTGCTCTTAACTTCTGAGCCATCTCTCCAGCCCCCTAATTTAAATAATCTTACTTTCTGTATTCCCTGTACCTTTTTGAATAGCAGAAAAGATGAGCCCTTGGGAAGAACCCCCAGGTATCTTGGTGGATCTGTCCTTTATGAAGAGTCTGCTCTAGAAGACAGTGTCTTTATTATTTGACATAGAAAAGCTCTGTGGCCTTGTGGTGCCTTTATACATAGGAGTCGCCCTGACAGTCCAACACTATAAGAGCTACGTCACTAATGAGGACAGGATTTCAGAGGACATTGGGTCCTAGAAATAATAATGGCAGACAGAGCACATTGCCAGTCAGTATTTTAAAATGACACATGAGGAACTTGAACATGGCTGCCTGGATTTTCAAAGCTGAATCTCTGCACCTCAGTCCACAGTTCTTTCCCTTTCTCCACCTTTTAAGGCAGGGGCTGAGCGAACTGTGTGTGATTACTTTGAACTCAACTCTCTTCATCAGAGGCTTGAGCTTCCAGAAAGTCCTAGAGTCCAGGCACTGCCCAGCACTCACTCAAATCTGTTTCTTTCCCCAGTGAGGAGTACCAAGAACCAACACTGTCCTCTGGATCCAGATGTTCCTTCAGTAGCCTGTCCAGGGAGAGGGGAGACTTCTCACTGCTGACTTCCCTGGAGAGTGCTCAGTGCCCCTTTTGCATAGATGGGGAGGCTGAGGAGCCTGAAGGGGGTCGGGTTGGGGGAGGGTTGGGGGACAGAGGGATGCTAGGAGAGACCCAAAGGCATGACAGGGAGGCAAACCCAACCCCTCTCCCCTGGCCTTTTCAGTGTGAGGGTAGCTAGCCCCAAAGTACACAGACCCACAGACTGAATCCAGCTCTCTGTTTGAGCAGTGCTCAGACAAAGCCTGCCCTTGGGGGCATAGCCCTGCTCTGTCCCGCCATGGTAACCTAGCATTCACTGGACCCTGGGAGCAGGCCAAGTATGCATGCGATTGTCTTCGATTCTCTTGTTCCTTCCGTTGGCAGACGTGTTTGAATGTTGTGTACATGTTTTCTTTCTCATCCTGACATATTTATACCCTCGTTTTCCTTTGTCTCCTTTGGCCCGGTGGAGAAGGGATGTGTGTATGGGAGGTGACAGAGAGCCTGGGGCACCCTTTGTATTAGATTGGTTGAGAATGTTCATCTACAGGTCTCAGAATTCAACCACGAATGAGGCTGTCTCTGGGACGCATGCGTTGGTGGACTTGGAAACAGTCTTAAGATTGCATGCCAACGTGATTGCGCGGCATTTTGATTCAGCTATTAATGAGTCAAATGAAGCCAGCGTAAAGACCGAGCGTACCTCAGGCAATGCTTCCATAAAGGAGGCAGTAAAACATGTAATTAGGCAAATCAAATAAGGCATGGCAACAACTTTCAAATAGTTAGTCTCATGTCATTTCCCAGTAGTTTACGGTGTGCTTAAATGAGTCTGTAGTTTTATAATCCCTGATAAAACTGAAGCGCAGCAGAGCCTGGCCGGCTTTGAAGATTACATCTTCACATCCCAGGGTGTGATGGCAAGGACGGCGGTTCTTGTCGACAGAAGGGGAAGAACAAGAACAGAACTCCTCAAGGATGGCCCTGGAGAACCCGGAGTTGCATCACCATCCCATTCAAATTCACGGGGCTGCGGCCAGAGGGACCCTTGGAGCCTTCTGTTCTTGTGGATCGCTCTTACAGAAGTTTTGTCCAAGTCTGCTGCAGTGTGACAACTAATCCATCGGTCACCTTTCTTTGTGTAAATAATCAATTCCAATCAGTAATTGCATTTGGGCAATAGTTCAACTCTGCTGTCATCCTTTGGCTCCCAACATCATGGCATCATTCGAGTGGCTCCAAGTGCATTCTGCTGTTATGGTGGTACTCCGGGCCAGACAGCATTTATGCTTGTGCTTAACTATGAGGTTAAAACACCGTGTATGTTTCCACATTTCAATCTCTGTCCCCATGGTACAGAAAAGAAATGTGTGTAGGAGCTGTACCTTCAGAGTGTGGGATAACTCAGTTTCTGGATCAGTTCTGGTATTTTTCAGAGTGTGATTTGATACCATAGATATCACCTGGAATTGTTGAAGAGATTTCATGTGGAAGACTTGTTTTTCAAGACAGGGTCTCACTATGTAGCCTTAACTGGCCTGGAACTCACTATATAGATCATACTGGCCTTAAACCCACAGGAAGCCATCTACCTTTGCCTCCTGAATGTTGGGATTAAAGGCATGTGCCACCATGCCCAGCTAAAAGAGTTTTGCTATTTTTTGTTTATTTAACTTTTTTATTATTATCATTTTATTAAGACAAAGTCTTACTAAGTAGCCCCAGAACTCACTATCTAGGCTGGCCTCAAACTCACAGAGATGCACTTGCCTCTGCCTCCGAGTGCTGGGCTTAAAAGAGTGACCACCATGCCTGGCTTGGGGAAGATATTTAATAATGTTCTAGATGCAGAATGGAAGAAGGACTGAGGGAGAAAGGCTGGCATCAGGTCAGAGATAAACCCGGGAGCTTGTAAACCTCACCCCTATGGGCACGAGCGAGCAGTGGGTGGGAAGGAGAAAAGCCAGTGTGAATGGCAGTGGGTACAAGGCCGACATTCAAGGCAAGGCTGTCCCTTCTTACCTGCTCCCTGGCTTCCAGGCCCAGATCCCGCAGTGTGCTGTTGGTCCATTCTCTCGTGCTATGGTCTACCTGTGGGCGTTGTCTGTTCTGCACTAAATGGCAGTCTTACTCCTAATTTGGCTTTGTGACTTCTCAGGTTAGATGTTTAAAGAATCGGTCATCTTATTTGCTCCGTCTCACATTCCTTAAGAGGTTTAGTTTTCTGGAGCTTTGAGATACACCCCTGTAATCCCAGCTACTTGGGAGGCTGAGGCAGGAGGATTGCAAGTTCAAGGCCAGCCTGGGTTACAGAGTGAGTTCAAGGTCTCAAAAGAAAGTACAGAAAAAGGGCTGGTCTGTAGCTCAGCGGTCGAGCGCTAGCCCAACATGCACAATGGTTCTAGTGCCCTCAGTACTACAAAAAAGAAAAAGAGGCTTAATTGAGGGATGGGATGGCCGCTCCTGACTGTTTCCTTAGGTTCTGAGTTGGAGACAGAGGTCTGTGGGGACTGCTGGAGCGTTTATGCTGTCAGCCCGTCGGAGAGCTGGTTTAAGTCAGGTGTAACTACCATGTGCTTTCAGGGGTAGTATTTGAAGTATGATAATTTCCCTTCCCCCTTTTTTTCCTTTCTCTTAAGGTAGAGAAGGAAAACCTCCCTCATTTCAGTGGAAGGAAGCAAGGCGTTTGCTCCTGGTGCAAACATTTGTGAGAGATTTGTTGTGAAGGAATAAAAATCCTATTAAAATATTTATGAACTGGAACAACCCCATAAGCCACATGCACAGTTAGGGCCTTCAGCATTCTGTTCTGAAAGCCAGATAAATCATCGTTTGGAGAGCAAAGATGAGAAATCCAAACAGACACAGAAAGCTCAGGGCTGCAGTCAGAGGAGGCCACCCAGCTAGGAGCTCAGCACAGCCTCAGATGGCCCACGAGGCCCCGGCCCTTCTGACTCATCAAAAAGGAAGAAGGGCCAGGCATGGCCGCGCAGGCCTTTAATCCCAGCACTCAGTAGGCAGAGGCAGGCGGATTTCTTTGAGTTCAAGGCTGGCCTGGTCTACACAGTGAGTTCCAGAACAGCTGGGGCTACAGGGAGACCCTGTCTCAAAAAAACCAAAAAAATAAAAAGAAAAGAAAAAGGAAGGGAAGAGTGCATGCATGTGTGCAGAGTGTCTGTCTATCACCTCTAGAGAACATCCTGGAGGTTCAGAACCTGGAGGCGTCAAGTGGTCTGCTGTGGGCTGCTGGTCTTCTCTAGGGGAGCGAGGCGTGTCTGACCTATGCCTGGTCCTGTGGCGGGTTGGAGGGTGTGGATGCAGAGCAGGGCAGAGACCTCCCACCCCAGACCACAGCCCACAGCTGGCCCCCTTTCACAGCACAGCATGTGGACGTGGGGAGCAGGGACGTGTGCCTGTGTGTCGGGAAGCCTGCTTGCCGACTGGGGTGGCTGGCACGGTGTATTCATCCCGGACTTGGTCCACACCACTCCTGGGACATGCCGAGACCACGGCAGCTCTGTGCTTGGGTGCAGACACGAGGCCCATTCTGTGCTGGGAGGAATGCCGAGGTGGCCGAGGACGGAGGACTCAGATCTGAGAGGAGACTGCAGGGCTGTGGTGGTTGCCTCTGCACACCGCGGAGTCAGGGACTTCTCAGCCGGGTGTCATACACCCTGCAGCTGCTAGAAATGTAGGGGCCACGGAGCTTTCCAGTCCTTCCGGGCCACTGGTGCCTAGATTTTGTTTTTTCTGATCTGGGCAGAGTGGGTTTCTTTCCTGCTGCTCGAGTCAGTGTTGAGACTTTCCGATTACCTTCCCAGCCTGCGCACCCCTCTTCCTTCGGGCCTTGTCCGCCTCCAGTGGCATGGGCTGGTGCCGATGCTGTAAGCCACCGCTTGGCTCTGGCCCCGCTCACGTGGATCTGACTAAGAGTTTCGCCTCTGTTTTGGACATCTGGGGCTTTAGCCCTTTCTTTCCAGGTCTGTATTAGACCTTAAAGAATGATGCGCATTTGCAGCCTGGGCCTGCGGTCCCAGCTCTGCGTAGCCCAGCGTGTTGCTGTGAATAGGAGGTCTCTGTCTGGTCCAGTCTTTGGGTAGAATTCTTATCCAAGGTCAAGAGGGATCTGCTGACTTGGCGGAGCTAGAGTATTCAGTCCCTGGTACTTACCCCGTCCCATGGCTATCGTGGGTGTTTGTTCACCAAGAAGAACAACAGCTGTGCAGCCATGATGGAGACTGAAAGCCCAAAGAGCAAAAATGGAGCCACCCTATGATCCAGTGGTCCCATCACTGAGAAGTGAAGTCACTTACTGAAGGGGTATCTGCCCCACCAGGGTCACAGTAGCAATGTTTATACAGCCAAGGTAAGGAAGCGACTAGGTGTCCATGGAGGAGCTTGGAAACAGGCACAGGAAAGCTTGGAACAAACACAGAGTGTGATACTATTTAGCCTTCAAAAAAGAGAAAAGACCTGCCATTTTTGAGAACACAGGTAAGTCTAGAGGATCCTATACCATGGGAAAGAGACCAGGCACAGAAGGCCAAAATGCACATGGTCACACTTGAAAGTGGAATCTAAAGCCAGTTGAATCACATCAACAGAGGACAGAATGGAGGGTTACAGTGGCTGGAGGTGGAGAAATAGAAATACAAAGGTTACTGGAGACTTCATACATGACAGGGAGCTACAGAGTCGGGAATTAAGTTGCATGCCTCAAATTTGCTCACAGAGTGGATCTCAAGAGCTCTCAAAACAAAACAGGTAGCTAGGTGATGGATGGATGTGTGAATCCGTGAGGGCAGCAGCCATTTCACAATGAGATATACACATTGAGGTACTGGGGAGATGCTCAGCCAGTAAAGTGTAAGCATTAGGACCTGAGTTCGGATCCCCAGGGTGTATGTAAAAGCTCGGAACAGTGGTATACAGTGCTGGTGGGGGCAGGGAAGGAGGAGAGGGGAGGTAATCAGATCCCTGGAGCCGGCCAGGCAGTTCAGAGAGTCAGCAAACTCTGGTTTAGTGAAGGACCTTGCCTCAAAAAAGAAGATGGTGGAGTGTGTGAGGGAGACACCTAACATTGACCTCCGGCCTCCATGAGCCCATGCATGCTGCCCACCCCTTTCTACACACATACAAGTCACACTTAAATTTGTCATACCTTAAATTTGTGTAATTTTTGTTATTCATACGTCTATAAAGCTGGAACGAGAGAATAGAATGCTAACCACAGGTGTTGAGCCCTGGGCCCTGCGAGTCTTGTCTTCGTAGGTAGCAGGCGTTTGCTGCAGAGTTGCGCTGCACCTACCCTCCCTTCAGGGGAGAGTCCACTGCTGTTTCTCTCTTGCTGTCTCACCTTCCAATGCCTTGTGCTGACTGGATACCCTGGGGAGAGCTGCAGGTGCCTCCTTCCCAGAAGAGCTGATGGCTACTGGAGTAACTGGTCCAGCCCTGTGCCCTGTCCCCCCACCCCCTGCACTGTGATGACTTGAGTCAAGCCAAAAGGGAGATGGTGCTTTAATAGAGCCGCAGTGCACGGTCAGCAGCAGTACCTGGCACACCTTTAGGGATCTTGCATTGGAGGGAGTGAGTTGGAGGAGGATGGAGAAGAGTCCCATCCAGGGGTGAGGTGCCCAGCAGACAGGCTCCCAGGGTCACATTGGGTTTAGATAACCCCAGCCCTCCCAGGTTAGCCGTCTGCATCTAGGGTAAAATCAGAGTGTTTTGTCACCTGGAGGTAACTACTGTTCCTGGTACCCTAACCAGGGCCACTTGCTCTTGTGTGTAGCCCTGTGGGTCTGTCTCTATTGATGGTGAGTAGGAGGGCAGACCTGGTGAGGTCCTGTTTGCCAAAGGAAAGCGAGCAGGACTCTGTAAGTGCTGAGTCAGTGAGGAGCTCTGGAGAGTGCCAGCTTGGGAGGACGGCTTGGGCTGAGCAGCGGGGGAGCAGAGGTGCACGGAGGGCAGCCCTGGGCCAGACCGCGTAGACCGGTGCAGAGTCTTCTTTCTCATGAAGCTTCCAGGTTTGCAGGCAAAGAGAGGGAATTGCCACATGTTGGCTGGGCAGTGAGGGGATGCTGGACTCTGGGTTAGGCTGCTCTGGTACCCAGCAATAACTGAGTAATGCTGCACTCAGGAGAAGGTGGGCTCTCGAGGACACAGCGCCCATGCTCCAGAGCACACCTCCTGTCTCAGCACTCCCTACCGCTGAACATTCAGCCTGTACAGACCTGACCAGGAGTTAGAGCCACCAGCCACTGAGTGGTGGCCCGGCTGGTAGTCTGCTGTGTGACTTCCCTGTGGCCAGCTTGGAGCATCCTTGGATGGACAGTGTCCTGGTCCTGTGTTCACTTGCTTTTGGGGTAGAGAATCCCCCCAAATAGGCAGTAAAGTGCCAAAAGATGCCAGAGCTGTGAGGTCCCACAGTCCCATCCAGTGCTTCTGGGTTTTTTGCTTTGGTTGCACATTAGATCCATCTGGAAAGTTCTGGAAAGCTGCCTCTGCCAACCTCAGTTCTGGAAATGGTGGCTTGATTTTTCTGGTGTAGGATCTAGTAATCATCTCCAGGTTACCAGGAGGAAGGCTGTCCCAGGCCCAGGAGCCCAGGTGGCGAGAGGGAAGTGGCCGCTGGAGCAAGGGTCGGGTGGGAGCTACTGGTAGCAGCATATACTCTGACCCTCATCGGGGCTTACTGCTTCTCGGTGGGGTGGTTATATTTTGGGCTCAGGAGTAGCTTAAAAATACCTAAGCTGGAATTTTCAGGTTCTTAAGAGTCCCCCAAGGAACTCTGAAGCCCCCACACAGCCTTCCATTCAACCTCTATGTAAACTTCTAAGCATTTTAGCAGTAACACACAGATAAAATGACTGGCTGGCCCTCCTGCTTCAGCCTCTTGAGCACCAAGATGACCAGTGTGTGCCAGCACTCCTGGCACTGACTTACGTTCCTGAGGTATCTGGAATCTTTGCTAATTGTGTGGTTCTTTTTTCAGAGTGGTTTGCCGCATTTTAGCACTGTGATCAGCCCTGGGACCCTGCTGGGGGCACAGCAGTATCGGTCTGCCCTTTGTGGGCCTGTTTGACTCACCGCCCATGGAAGATGGCTGGGAGTCAGAGCCTACTGTTCTAGGGCAGAATTCTTTGGCAGTGTCCTGGGAGCTTGGTGGCCCCTGGGCTGCCTTGTGACAAGCTGCTGGCCAGCTTGCTGGGCTCCCATCATGGAAGGCTGTTCCTGAGACAGCCTAAGGCTGCGGAGAAAAAGTGCATTTCTGACAGTGGACACTGGAGGCGTGGCCACCCACTTCCCCAGGAAGTCCACACGTCATCTCCGTCCTTGGCGGTAGAGACAGGGCCCCTCATGCAGTGAGGCCCTGTAGGAAACAAAGTCCCCAGCAGCAGCATCCCGCTTGCTGGCAAGTACAGGTGTACTGTGAGTTCTACACGCATGCTGGAAAGAGAGCCTGGTTTCCAGGAGAGACCCTGCATATGAGGAAGGAGTGCTTCTCAGGGCCAGGAGCCACCTGTCAGGAGGATGTGGGAGGTTGAGCACAGAAGCCCTGTTTTCTCTTGGGTCCTTAAGTCCAGGGTAGGAGTTGTATGTAGATTATCCGACTCCCCGAGTCAGAAAAAAAACCCCAAATTCGATGAGCAGCTCACTTACTATTTGCATCTTCATTTAAAGTATAGAACCCAACAGTGTTTGTCTTTTCAGAGAAATGTGCAGCTATCATTACAACATTTAACATTAGAACATTAAGAAATTGTTATTTTGTGTGTGTGTGCACACATGCATGTGTGCAGATGACAGAGTGAAACCTTGGGAGTTGTTCCTTCCCCAGCATCCTCTTACTTTCTGTCTCTGTTTTATTTTTTTATTTTTTATTTTTATTTTTTTGAGACAGGGTCTTTCGTTGGTCTGGAGCTCACCAATTAGGCTAGGCAGGCTAGCCAGAGAGCCTAGGGGTCTGCCTGTCTCTGCCTCCCCAGAGCTGGGGTTGCAAGTCCATGTCACCACACCAGGCTTTTTTTGCATGAGCTTTGGGGACAGAACTCAGGTCCTTGTGTGCAAGCAAGCACTTTACGAACTGAGCCATCGCACAGCCCTCAAAAAAAGTCATCTTTAAGTGTAACTGCTCCTTCTTCCCCACAGTGCTCACCTTGGACAAGCACTGGTCCACTCTGCCCACCAGATCTGCTCTGCACACTCCCCAGATGGAATAGCACCTGGCACGGGGTTTGTGCTTGCCTCCATGGGCCCCGCGTCCACCCGCATCGTGGATGACATCACTTTCCGAGGCTGAGCAATGACTGGCTGTGCTCATTCACGCTTTGGTCAATGGTGCCTGTGCCGGTGGGACTTCTGGCTACCGCGGGTCATGCTGCTGTGACCTTTGTGTTCAGGGTTCCTTGTGGATGTGTGTTCGGTTTTGGGACTCTTCCTCGGTGGCTTTACAGGTGCTGGGTCAGAAGTAAGAAGCAGCATTAGAGAGGCCAGGAAAGGGCCTGCCAGAAGGCCAAGGGTGCCTGTCCCTTGGTGGTGGCAGTTAGCAGGATGAGCTTGCCTTTGGCGGTGTGCTGTCCCGTGATGACTGCTGGAGGCACTTAGTCCTGACTCTTCATAGTGGTCACTGTTCTTTGCTATAATTCTTATAATTTCCATGTATAATAATGTGTGGAGGTAGGCATCAGAACTTAGTCTTGCTTACAGTGTCCTGTCTCCTTCCTTCTGTCCTCTGAACTTCAGGAATGGGCAAAGTCACATGCATAGGATGGGTTTGGGACAAGAGAGAATTGGTATATACAGGTCAAGAATACAGACCTTGAAGGTAGGGAACGTGGGTCTAGCTTGGCGGCTTTCCTTGGCCTGTTGGCTCCTAGACTAGGGCCCCTTGCCTGGGCTCCTGGGAAACATGCTTGTTCTCTTCGTTTTCCTGGACCTCAGTTTCTCTATCCTGGAGACAGAGTGATGCCTGCTGAAGCCATCTCCAGAGTCCCCACCTCTGAGGTTGCGTTTGAGATTGGAGACACTTTGGAGATGCCCGGAAAGCACCTCACTCATCCCACTTGAGTCCACATGGCACGTTCCTGGAAGCTCCTGGGGGCTTTTCCTAGCTTACAGACAGGCTGGACAGGGCTCTGTTTCCAGAGCAGCCCTGGCCAAGGGCAGGTAAGTGTGAAAGCAGAAGCCTACCAGGCTTCCTCTTGGAGGGCCAACAAGCTCCATTATGTATGTTTGTCACAGCTCCCCAGGGGCACGGCTCCGGTGGTGGCCTGTTCTTGCTCTGGGGTCACTTTCCCCAAACTCCTGGTTCTTGAGTCCTGGCCAGGAGCACCGTGAATCCATCTGTGTCCTGGTTGCTGGGCGGTGGGTTTTGAGACGCTTGCTCTAATGGGTTCTTGTTCTTTGCTGCCCTTCTTCCCGAGTCAGGTAAGGGAACTTTGCTTATCCATGAAGAGCACATGCCTTCTGTTCTGAACTAGTCATTACTGTGTGCAAACGGGTGTGAACTGGATCCCGCCAGCAGGCATCACCACACCTACCGTCAGCGTGAGCTGCAGGATAGAGACCCAGGGAACCTGGTGGCTGAGCAAGATGAGTGTGGATGGAGGATTGTCTGAACAGAGCTCCCGTCACATGAGCTTGGATGGATGTGTGTGGTCCTCCAGGGCTAGGAAACCCTTGGGCTGTGACCAAGTGTCCCACCTCAGGCTGGGTGCCCTGGGTCTCTTCTGGGCCCGAATTTCCTTTCATGAAACTGAAATTCTTGGACTTGATTGTCTGACTGAAGTCCTTGCTTGGGTCTCTGGACCCCATGGAGTCTTCTACCTGGCTGGTGACCAGGGGCACATGGTTCTGGAGATTGGAGGGATTTGCAGACGGGCAGACTCTGGCTGTTGGTAGCTGGCCATTGGCCTTCAGCAGGGTGGAAGGCTGCTGGGAAGGCTCTGTTCCCATCTAGGGAGGAGGTGTGTAGACCTGCAGATGACAGACTTGTCCTGGAAGGGGGTAGTCTCCTAGGCACTCAGTGTTGGAAGACCCATGGGCTTTGAGTCCCCAAAGGAGGAGTCTCTGTTTTGAATGTCTCCTGATGCTCTAGTTTGTTTTCTGTTGCTGTGCTCAAACCATGACTAAAAGCAATCCGAGGAAAGGGTTTATTACATCTTACAGCTCACAGTCCATCATCAAGGGAAGCCGGGGCAGAAACTCAAGGCAGCCACATGGACGCAGTTACTGAAGCAGAGGCCGTGGAGGAACACTGCGGACTGACTTGCTCAGCTGCCTTTCTTGTATTTCCTACACCCACCTGTCCAGTAATGGCACCGCCCACCGTGGGTTGGGCCCTCCTGCATCAATCAGGAATCAGAAAACACCTCACAGACATGGACGCAGGTCAGTTTTCTGGAAGAAATTCCTCATCTGAAGTTCCCACTTCCCAGGTGACTCTAGTTTGTGTCAAGTTGACAAAACTGACCAGCGCACCTGACTCTGCCCCCTTCCTCCGTGCCCCTGTAGGCATGTGATAGGTTTAAACATTGAAGTGCAAGAAGGGTTTTCAGTGATGGCCCCACAGTCTCACCAGTGAAGACACTGTGGAAAGCGATTGCTGCCTCTTTTACAAACTTGTCTTGGATGGCCAAGACAAGGAGCTGCTTTGCTATTTATACCAGGGGAGCACAAGCCTTTCTTCATGTTGGCTACCTGGGCCTCGACTGGCAGAGATGAGCTGTGGGTCCAGGTATGTGTGTGGCAATTCCCATTCCAACCACAGGAACCCAGGGCTCTGCTGGGGCTCCTGAAGCTGGTTATCCACATGGCAGCTCTTTTGATTCTGCTCTTGGTAAAAGTGACAAAGCCCAAAGCTTCTCAGACGTGCCCACTAGGGATGTCTTACAGGCACTGGGGACCCTTACATCCCATTCTTCTCCTGTAACACTGAGCTGGGGTTGGGAGAAGGACAGGCCTTCTCTCCCTGATCTCAAGGACCTGACCAGCCATTCTTGGTTCCCGTTCTGTTTCACAGTGCAAAGAGGGCAGGAGCCTTTGTGCCCCATATTTGCCTGTGGCTTGAGCCCCATGCTGTGGTGGGACTAAGTGAGATAACACAGATAAATACAATGTTGACTAGGGAAGAGAGTCACATGGAAGGGACGCCCCACTCTCCGTTCGGATTGCGTTTGTGCGTGCCTGCCTCTGATGGCCTCTCTCATGCCTCACATCGAAGTGTCAGCACGACCTTCCTTTTGAAAATGTGATGGAGAGAATGTCATTGCGAAGGCGGGGTCAAGTGCGCCAGAGGACTGGAGGTGAGACAGCAAGGTGAAGAAGGTCAGGGTGGCCACAAAGTGTTGTAGTTCTGTGAGCTGACCCGGGGGCCCTAGAGTTGAAAATAAAACAAGTTTAGTTGT
This sequence comes from Nannospalax galili, assembly GCF_000622305.1. NCBI lineage: Eukaryota > Metazoa > Chordata > Mammalia > Rodentia > Spalacidae > Nannospalax > Nannospalax galili. The sequence goes on from NW_008350120.1 coordinate 4,754,729, forward strand.
TTTCTGGGCCGTGGGTTGCCACAAAGATTTGAAGCTCAGTAAACTGAATTCAAGGAAAAAGAGTCAGTGGAGCTCAGTTCCCTCCATGTTAGGCTTTGACCTATGAACTTTTCTGACCCTGTGCTGACCCTAGTCAAATGCTGGGAAGTGGTGGGAATAAATGCTAACACCATTTAAAGAACACATACAACGTAAGCGTTAAATGAAAAATCTTTCCAAGAATACTTTGATTTGGCTCACAGACTTGCCTCTGTGTAGGTTGATGACGGTGTGTCTGCAAACAGTCAGCCTTTCAGTGAAGGACCGTTTTCACCCTGCAATTGCATTTGACAGATACATTTGCCATGGTCTTTGTTAAACTGCTGTGTCCACAGGGAAAGGCCTGGAGCCCAGGTCTTATGGGTGAAGCATACCAGACTGGGAGGACTTGGCCTTGAACCCTGAAGCCCAGTAGCCTTCCTTTTCATCCTGTGGTCCCTACAGCTCACCTCTCTGTAACAGTGGAAGTCAAATCCAGAGGCACCCTGGCTGGTGGGTTGTAGCCATAGCAAGGGTGTGGCACAGCACCCGTGTGTTCAGACTTCTCCCAAGGCAGCCACTCTTGCTTGCTATCTCCAGACAACAGCTATCTGCACAAGGCCCAGCAAACAGGCTCAACAGGTTGTGTGTGCAGGTTGATCGGCAGGGCTCGGGCAGTCTCAGGTCCATTAATACTGGGTTCCCTGGTGGGAGAGAAGGCTTTAGGGTGCTGTCAGGTCCCACTGCACACCCTCCTGGGGTGCGGCTCTACCATTAGTTTGCCCTTTAGGGACATTCTGCCTCTAGAGCAGGCTGTTGTCGTGACTGACTGCCGTGTTGTAAAGACAAGATCTTATCTTTACTCATGACTAAATATGCAAAGGGCCAGGAGCTCCACTAGGCAAATGTCCCTGTTAACTTGGAGCTGCTTCCCTCAAACCCAGGCAAAGTTCAGGTGCAGTTGCTTGTAGTGATTGGTCAGGGAGAGCTTCTAGTCCCCAGAGCGCTTCAGAGCCTGCTGCGTGCTCAAGTCTGGTCTGCACCAGCTGGGCTTCCCAGACAACTCGGGTGAGGAGAGCTGGAGGCCTCGTGGTGGAAGTGCTTTCCTTCCAGGGGCACGTTGTGTGCCCACTCTGCCTTTTCTTAGAAAACCCAAAATAAGTATTGACACGTGTTGTCAGCTATCCTTGGGGAGGCCACAGACTTCAACTTTATTTTACATGCAAGTGTGTCTCAGCCAGGTCAGGCAATGTGACAAGTTGGAGGTGTGTTTTCTTTTTTAGAAGGACTGGCTGTGGACTGTCCACTTTCTATTGATGTGACAAGATACTAAGAAAGGCATTTTAGAGGAGGAAAACCTGGTTTTGGCTCAGAGTTTCAGGGGTCTTAGTTGAGGGTCAAGCCTGTGACAGCACAGTGCATCGTGATGGGGTACTTGGCAGAGGAGGCTGCTCCCAGGTAGGGAGTTCGGGGAGAGGCAATGTAAGGAGGGAGGGAGATAGAGATGGGGGAAGACAGAAAAGGAAAGGGAGAACACAAGGTCCTGGTATCTCCTTCAAGGGTGTGTTCCCAATGATGTCACCGCCTCACCCTAGGCCCCACCTCTTGAAGGTCCCATCACCTGCCCATTGTGCCATCACCTGGGGACCAGGCTTTTATACCGTGACCTTGGGGAGCGTTTCAGACTTAGAGCATAATAGTACTTTTATTATTTTTTCCATTCATTTATAATTTGCATACATTAGCTGATAATATTCGTGATGTTCATTATGACTTTCTCATGCTCATATCCGCCCCATCACTCTCTCTTGACCCGCTTCCCCCACCTGATGGTCCCCTTTTGGACTTTCGTGCCTTTTTGAAAAAACTAGATCCTGCACACGAGAAGAGACACTGGATGTCTCTTTCTGAGCTGCCTTGTTTCTCTTAGCACAAGGATCTCCATCTTGACCTGCTCTCCTGAAAATGACGTAATTTCCTGCTTTATGGTTGTGTATGTGGACTGTGTAGTCCTTATCCATTCCTCCGTTGATGAGCATCTAGGCTGCTTCTTTATCTTGGTTATAGTGAAGCGTGCCACAATAAATGTGGGTGTGCTGATAGCTCTGACATACGCTGTCTGGAGTCCTTCAGGTACATATCCAGGTGTGGTATAGCCGAGTCATGTGGCAATTCTGGATCCGGCCTTTCAGGGTCCTCTAAGACTGATTTCTTAAGCGCCACCAGTTTGCACTCCCACCAGCTGTGAATAAGACTTTCCCTTTTCCCACATCCTCACCAGCTTCTGTTGTTTGTTTCCTCCTTGACAGTCAGTCTGGGGTGAAACTGAGTCACGGCACAGTTTTGGTCTGCATTTCCACGATGGCTGAGGACGTCGAACACTCCCTCACGCGTTCACTGCTCATTCACGCTTGCTCTGCTGAGAACTGTATGTTCAGTTCTTTTGTCTGCTTGCTGATTGGTCTTTAGATTTTTGAGCTATTTATAGCTTCCGTAGCAGTAGCTTAGGTAGCCGGTTCCCTAACATATTCCTACATTAGTTTGTTTACTCTATTAGGTTTCAAGTCAGCGTGATGTCTTAGCAAGGAAGAAGGTGGCCTCTTCTTTCCCTGGCACACTACCACACCCATCTGGATGATGCCGTCCTTCTCCCCCACTCTGAGACACTGAGCCCCCACCACGCACACACAGCTAGACACCCATACCTCTCCCTTCGGGATTTGATGTCTGTCATTCCTGGTTGTTTCCACGTAGGAAGTTCACCTTTACTGACCCAGGTTTCAGGCTGAGCAGAGGTGCTGAGTGCTCAGTACAGGGTGTACCTTGGAGACTGAGGGAAGGACGGCCTCTTCTGCAGGAACACGCCCACGGTGGACACAGAAGTCCAGCTGTACATCACTGTCAACCCTGGGAGTGTGTCTGATCCACTTGAGTCCCTGTCTGTCACTCTGAGGTAAAGAGCTGGACCTCAGCAGGGACATCGTCCACCTGGTCATGGTGGTGGAGCTGTCTCAGGAAGAGTCAGCCTCCCCCAGCCTGTCCTTTGGCACCGCCTTCCTGCTCTTGACCAGCTTTCACTTTAAAATAGCCTTGCTTATGGGCTGTCTTACAGATCTAGTAAGCCAGCTTCTGGATTAACCATTTTGGATTTTTGCCTGCCTGGTCTTGCCTCATTTTGGACCAGTTCCTGGCTTTGTAGACTTGGCTCTGTTCCTCCCTGCAAAGTCAGTGATGTCCTCTACCCTCCCTGCTCCCTCCCTTTGCAAAGAGAGTGTGAGGGAGGGAGCCACCAGGTCACAGGTGCCTTGGGGCCAGTGTCATCTCACTGGCTGATGTCTGCACCCCGTGACTGTGCCTGAGCTGAGCCATTTATGTGGAAATCATGGGTGCGTGTGCTTACCGGTATGTACGCAGGACACTTCCATCTTCCCTGGGGTCTAGGTTGTCATCAAATCGTACTTTTGTTTGGTTGACTCACATTTGCTCTGTACCCTCCCTATGGCTCAGCACTGTCCTGAGGGCATCAGGTCCTGATATGCAGATCAGCAGGGAGTCCAGCACGGGTGGGCGGGATCCTGCCTTCCCATGCATCTTCCCCTCTGCCTAAGTCTCTGAATAGTTCCATCTCTTCAGTGGGAGAGTGAGCTCTAGTCACAGCTCACAGAACCCAGCTGGCCTGTCCACACCATGCTTTGTCTAGAGTATGATTGTGGCAGGGCCAGAAATAACCCCACCTTATTCCAGCCCCCACCTTGATATGGACTTGTCTGCAGCGAAGCGGGGACATGGTGGTACCTGGGCCTTTCCTGGACCCTTTATCTGGCTTCACACAAACAACTCAGAGCCGCCTTCCCGCTCCACCAGCTGATGTGGTGTATCCAGTGGACCAGGAGGTCCACCTCAGAGCTCAGCAGCTCTAAGTACTGACCAAGCAAGCACCCCATCTGCACTGTGGTGGGCTGGGGGAGGGATGGCGACATAAGAGCCCACCGTAGTTCCTTCATGTTGGCGCCCACGTAGCTCAGCTGTGCTTCAGCGAGAGACAGAACATCCTCCGTGCTGTCCTGTGCCGTGTATACAGTCGTTCTGGGACTAGCAGGGAAGAGGTGTCCTAGAAAGGAGCTTTCCTGGAAGGATGGTCAGCACTGAGATGGAGGAAGGGGAGAGAAGATGCTGAGGAAAAGGAGCTCTGAGCACTCCGGGCCTGGGATCCTTTCCACACTCAGTGGGTCAAGAAAGGCAGAACCACTTCTCCCTCACCAGTACGCCAAAGCTCACTGGAGGTGCTGGTGACTGTGGGATTTCCTTGGGAACGGAAGCACTTCAGCACGTCCAAAAACCAAGGTGTGTCCCCTCCTTCCAATTTCAAATCCGGTGGATGTGCAGACAGCTGGGCATTGTGAGACAGGCTGGGACCCTGTGTGTTCAGAGTTCAGTGACTCTGTGTCTGTTCTTGTTTGAGTTTTGCACGCAGGCTCTGCTTTATACACACACGGTGAGGAGACCACCTGATCTGTTCTCAAGGGCAGATGTGCATCGGCCAAGGCTGGTCCTCAGTAACTGGGTGCCGACGGAAAGCTGCCTCTGGGCACGTGAGAAGGCAGCAGGAGGATTCCGGACTCCCTCACTATGGTCACTGTAGACAAAGGGTACAGGGTGCCTGGGAGGGGAGACACCTCACCAGACTGTGCACTCAGGATAGGGGTCAGCCCTGGCAGGCAGCATGGGCCCTGGAGAGGGCACCGGTCAGGGGACTTCCCCAGACTGCTGTATATGCAGGCCTGAGTGGTTGGCAGCCCTGGGCAGGTGGGAACCACCCTTTGTTACCTCCCACTCACCCTGCTGGGCTCAGGAAGAGAAGAGTGGGGGGTCTGGGCCTTGGGCTGTTCCCCAAAGCAGCCTTTCTGCAGCGGCTGCCGGGACTGGGCCTTTCTTGCTTGCTCTTCCTTAAAAGCTCTGGGGTGCAGGGCTGTGGTGCTCCTTGGGCCTGGTGCTATTAAAGATTAACCCGGGAGCCGGAGCTCTGGAGTCCCCTCCTCACTGGCACATCAGTGGCTCTTGTTCTTGAACTGGAGCCAAAGGCGTTGGAGGACGGCAGTCTGGAAGCAGGAGAGTGGAACCCCAGGCCTCCCCTTCCAACACTAGGAGCCTCTGCAGGAGGAGGCCTTGCTGGGTCCTCCTTAACACAACTCCAACTTCTGAACCTGGCACCCCAGCAGAAGCACTTGCTCTGGAAACCAAGAGATACAGTCAGGCTTCAAAAGAGTTCACGCAGAGGACACTGGGACCCCAGACCCAAACTCTGTGGGGGCACAAGTGATCTGGCCCTTTCTTCCTGTGTGCTGGGTGACTTCCCTGTGGAAGCGGCTGTTCTGTTCCTTGTAACAGCTGTCTGGTTCTCTCTGGACTCTGCTGCATTTCTCCCATCTCTCATAGTTCCTCTCTATATCCTCAGGGAGAGGGACACTTGGGTACAGGGGCCCACTGAACCTTTGACGGAACAGTCTGGTTGTTTGGGGCATGCCACACCGGGCACTTACTTTCCCAGCTGATGTCAGAGGCCCCTGCCCTTGGCTGGTGGCTTTTCCTTTTCTCCCTGTTACCTGGATGGCTTCTATTGTGGAGGATTCCTGAGTCCAGCCATCTGGGGAGACCCAGATGGCGATGTAACTAAAGAGGGATAAGTTATGTCAACAAGTGCTGAGGTGGCTTCTGGGCTGGGACAAGACATGACCAAGTTCCTTTACAGGACATGAAGTTCAATCTTCTTGACTGGCATCCTCCTAAGGCTGCTCTTGGTGTATGGGCCCCTACTAGTGTCCCTCAGGTCTGATTTTCCTGGTGGGTCTCCTTCCTGGGTTCTGTGAGTGTGTAAAAGTTTTGTAGCGAGTCTGTGTGAAGCTCCATGTCTCTTCATGGTGCTTTCCACCATGCACTGAACAGATCACACGTGGTGGGTACTGTCCCTGACACTTTCCTTCAAAGACAGCCTTGCAAAGAGGTGTAGCTGGAACAGAAGCTAACAGGGAGGCAAGGATGGAACGAGGGAGGGTCCCGATGCTGCTTCTCTATACCTGGCAGCTCTCTTCCAGACGTTGGTCTGATCCTCGTGAGCAGCAAGATTGAGCAGAGGCTGAATATGGTGTTGATGCCCAGAGAAGCCCTGTGTGGTGACCCAGGGCTCTCAGTGCTGCTTAGCTGACCTCTACAGCCATCCCACACCGGCTTTCTGGTTGACCTGCCTTTCACCATACCTGTGAGGCACCAGCCTTCACAGCCTCCTCAGGCCTCGAGTCCAGCCCCCAGCCCTCTGGCCTGCATTCCTAGGGCGCTTGGCTCTGGCTTCCAATATGGACAGCAGGGAAATCATTTTTCTGGGCTCTTGCTTTCCTCTGCTATTCTAGTACTCTAGATGCTTGTGTACAAGTTAAATTCAGGCAGGTTCTAGTAACTTACAGGGCATATAGTAGACATTCAGGTGTGACTCGCAAACCTATTCACTGGGGACTGTGGGAAAAGTCTCAGGGTTAGGAGAATCCAGAGACGAAAGAACACATTTTAGAAGCAAATGTTACAGGGCAGAGACTCCATAGTTCCAGTGTACTTTCTGGAAACTTCAGGGTCCTGTGAAGTGTTACGAACATTTGAATACACTCTGGGGCCCTTGCTGTTAAAATCTGTCATGTGGAGCATTCTGTGGTGAAGTGTAATACCATTATTTACAGGACCATGGAGAAATTTCGGAGGAGGGGGTATAGAACACAGCGGTCGTAAAGGGGGGAATAATGGAAGAGATAAATGGGGTGGGGATGAGGGCACAGGGAGGGTTAACTAACACTGAAGACCCTTGAAAATGCCTTATGGAAACCTACTGTAGAAGCATCTTAAACTATATACATATATAAGAGGGATTTAAATGGAGATACTCTATTATGGGGGTAGTGCCAGCCCGCCAGCCCCAGATATCACTGGCTGTCAAATGGAAGGCCCAGGTATGGGTTGTCTCATTCAAGTTCCTGGTCAGTGGATCCTGTGGGCCCACAAACATAACAGAACATTGCCATTTCTCTTGGTTACCCTCCAGAACTAGATGGTTGGACCCTAATGCTGAGCACACCACATACCTGAGTCGCCTTAGAACATGGAGGAATCAAGCTGGTTCCAGTCTGGACTCTTCTTTCCTACTGTCTAGCTTGCCTGGTGCTAGAAGGTCCTGTACACAATCGGAGGAGAAAAGTCGTCATCAGCCTTACCTGGCTGTGAGTCCTGTGAGCCACAATAACTCCTGGCCTTGGTAAGCTGTGCCCACTGCTGCAAGAGGGCACAACTGCTGTGGAAGTAACCAGTCACTTTCTGGTTGGATTTAGTCTGCTCCACTCATTCTTGGTAACGTTACCTGGGCCAAAACTCTGTGACTGGCTAGGTCCTAGGGGAGAATTTACCACTATCATTCTGTTAAATGGACATAGTAATAAACTGCCTCCTAAGTTCTTATCTTTTAAAATACTTTTATTGAATTTTTGTGTATTTCATATAGAACATCTTAATCATCTTTATACCCCCTTCCCCATTGGCCCTCTCCCATACTCCCTGCCACTTGAATTCATACATTCTTTCATTTGTGTTAAGGCCTATCATGTCAAATTAGTGTCCACAGATGTCCCTAAGTGTAAGCTCATCCACTGAGGTCTAGTGAGTCTGTCTAGAGTCTCTTCCTTTAAGAAGATCAGATCCTCCTCACCCAGCAGTAATCGGTGGCCAATAATTCTTTGACTAAGATTGGGGCCTGCTGTCCATTTCCACAGTTCTGTGCTGGGAACTGTCTGCTTGAGTTTGCATGGGACTTGTGCATGCTGACACCATTGCTGTAGATTCATATGAGCAAGGTCCCAGGAACCTGTAGGACTCTATTTCCATATGGCCCTGCACCTCCTCCCTGCTTCTTACAACCTTCCTGCCCCCTCTTCCCCAATGGTCCCTGAGCCCTGGTGTGTGAACTTTCCTGTCCAAGGACCCGCACTCTGCAGACTCTTATTCTCTGTTTTGGCCATTTGTGACCTTTTGTGTTCCTGGCCCTCTGTTGCATGAGGGAACTCCATAATGAGAATTGAAAAATGTGTTAGTGTTCTCTTTATCCCTGTTCTATGTTCCATGAGCCTTAGGTACAGAAGTTGCATCATAGATGTGCCACTTAGGCTTGGACAATTCACAGACAATCTCTGTGTGTGACCAGTAACTCTGCAATAATCTCTGTTGAAAAAGAAGCTTCTTTGATGGGTGGTGACTGGGATACTTGTCTGTAAATTTAAGGATTCATATTTTGCACATAGTAAGAAACTACATTTGTCTAGGGATGTGACAGTCTTGGGGGTTTCTCTAAGATCTATGACCTCTCCAGCTATGTGTATTTGGTTGTGTTTTCAGAACCAGACATGAATTCTCTCCCATTGAGTGGGCTTTTAGTCCAGTTAGGTTGATTTCCCCCAAGATAAAAGCGATACTACTGCACCGATGTTGTTTGCTGTGCTGGTCATTGATGTGGTTTTTAGGCCTTGAAGCCGGGGTTGGACTGTCAATCGATGTTCTCCCTTCCCAGGTTACACAGTACCCTCCAAAGCTATGAGAGCTGCCTTCAGGGGAAGTGGCTTCCTGGTCAGTTCCAGCTCCATTGCTCCAAATCCTGTGTCTGAAATATGCCCTGTCTTCAGCAATAGGGTCTTAACCATGAAGTTCTGGGAGGCAATCGAGGGCTGTGGCAATAGCATGTGTTATTTTCGGAGTCTCTTGGACTACCTTGGCCAACAACTCAAAGATAGGTTTCTCTTACCTGGCACTGTTTCTTGTTACGCAGCCTTCATCTGTACACGTGGACTCATGTAGAGATGTATCTGTAATTTGTCAGTAGGTTGTTGGACTGATACAGTTCCCTCTGGTTTTTATACTCGCTGGGCATTATTGATCTCTCCTCCCTCTCTCCCTGTCTTATCCTCCCTTCATGTTCTCCCCATTTAAAGTGTCCCCATTTTCCCCATGTCTTCCTTGATAGTTTGTCTGCTGTGGTCCCACCTCTCTTGAGCTCCTTCTTCCCCTTTGTCCCCGTAGTTCCTTGCACCACCCTCCTTCTCCTCTCCATTTAACTTCCTCCATTTTACACATTTCCCTTAGTAACACCTGTCTCCTACTGTTCTCTCTCAGGCTCCTTCTTTCCCTTTACCTCCCTGGCTCTCTTCCATGTTCCTGGTTCCTGCAGTTACATCAGGTACGTCCTCACTTATAAGGATTTGGTGCTAAGAACCACACATAAGAAAAAGCACATCTTTTTTTTTTTCTGAGTCTGCGTTACTTCACTTAGTATAACAGTTTCTAGTTCCATCCATTTACCTGCAAATTTCATGATTTCATCTTTCTTTACTGCTGAGTAAAACTCCATCATATAAATGAACCACATTTTCATTATCTACTCATCAATTGAGGGACACTTAGGTTGCTTCCATCTCTTAGCTATTGTGAAAAGAGCAGCAACAAACATGGATGTACAAGTGTCTCTACAGTAGGATGAGTTCTTTGGGTATATGCCAAGGAGTGGTATAACTGGGTCAAATGGTAGGTTCATTTGTAGTTTTTTAAGAGTTCTCCACACTGCTTTCCATAGGGGCTGAACCAGTTTGCAGCCCCACCAGCAGTGGATGAGTGTTCCCCTTTCCCCACATCCTCTCCAACATTTGGTATCATTTGTTCTCTTGATCTTAGCCAGTCTGACTGGGGTAAGGTGAAATCTTAAAGTGTTTTTAATTTGCATTTCCCTAATTACTAACAAAGTTGAACACTTTTTAAGATGTTTCTTAAACATCCTTATTTCTTTTGAGAACTCTGTTTAGATCTTTAGCCCATCTTTTTAATTGGGTCATTTTTTTTCTTGGTTCTTTGTTTTCTGAGTTCTTTATATATTCTGGATGTTCAACTTCTGTCAGATGTGTCACTGGTGAAGATATTTTTCCTCACTCTGTGGGTTTTCTCTTCACTTTTCTTTATTTTTATTTTTTTGCTGTACAGAAGCTTTTTAGTTTAATGAGTTCCCACTTGTTGATTGTTGACCTTAATTCCCGAGCAACTGCTGTCCAATTTAGAAAGTCCTTTCCTACACCTGTATCTTGAAGCTCACAGCCTGCATTTTCTTTTATCAGTGTCAGAGTTTCAGGCTTCACGCTGAGGTCTTTGATCCATTTGGAGCTGACTTTTGTGCAGGGTGAAAGACAAGGGTCTAGTTTCATTCTTCTACAGGTGGAGATCCAGTTTTGCCAGGACTATTTGTTGAAGATACTGTCTTCCTTCTATTGTGTGTTCTTTGTCCTTTGGTCAAATATCAGGTAGCTGAAATTGTGTGTACCCATGTTTGGGTCTTCAATGATCTATTGATCTATGTGTCTATTTTTGTGCTAGTACCATGCTGTTTTTATGACTATAGCTCTGTAATATAGTTTGAGATCTGGTATACTAATCGTCCCAGAATTACTCTTAGTGCTCAGGGTTGCTTTGGCTATCTGAGGACTTTTGTGCTTCCCTATGAATTTTAGGATGTTTTTTCTAATCCTGCTTTAGTGTCCACTTGACACACCTGGGTTGAGGGAGCCTTGATTGGGGAATTGCCTCTATTGGACTGGCCTGCGGCCATGTCTGTGGGGCATCTTCTTGATGAGTGATGTGGGAGGGCCCAGCCCACTGTGGGTGGTGCCACCCCTGGGCAGGTGGGCCTGTGTTGCATAAGAAAGCAGGCTGAGCAGGGGCCAGGGGAGCAAGCCAGTAAGCAGCTTTCCTCCATGGCCTGTGCTCCAGCTCCTGCTTCCAGGTTCCTGCCCTGAGTTCCTACCTTGGGCTCCATGATGAACTGTGACCTGGGATATGTAAGACAAATAAACCCTTTCCTCCCCAAGTTGGTAGTGGTCAGAGTATTTTGTCACAGCAGTGAAGAACCAAACTAGGACAGAAATTGGTACCAGAGAGTGGGGCATTGCTGTGACAGACCTAACCTTGGTGCTTTGGGGAGGACTGTGGAAGTGTTTGGAACTTTGGGCTGGAAAAGCCATTGAGTGCTCAGAATTTGTTGCTGTGGAGCTTGGAACAGTTATGCTGAAAGTGAACAGTGAAGGCCTGACTTGTGAATCTTCAAACGGAAGCGGAGACCATCAGGGCTGTTCCTGTGATGTTTTGAATAGAGAATCTGTGGGTTCTGGTCGTCTGGGGCTGAAGAATCAGCTGTGATTAAGAAGAGATCAGAACCTGAAGCAAAACCTTTGCTTTACTGGGACAATTGATGCTGGTTAGCTGGGGCTGAAAATTCACCTGTAAGTAACAAGAGACCAGCATCACTGTGGTGGAGTCTTCTGGGAGGTATTTCCTCAGGGTCAGCACACAGAGGGGACCCGCACCTCTATCTCAAGCTGGAAGCAGGACTTGGTAATGTGTAAGAGTCTCCTGCATGGTTCTGGTGTTGAAAGTGTGAAGGGGTCACAGAGAGCAGCTGAGGCTTGGCACTCTGAGAGGCCAGGAAAGGCCATAGGTCAAAGTGCAGCTTCAGTTGCAGCGAAGACCCCAGGATTGAAGGGCTCATGGAGAGAACCTGAGGCTTTACACCCTAAGAGGCAAGAAGAGGCCATTGGTGAAGGTGTAGCCTCAGTTTCAGTGGAGACCCCAGCTTTTTGGAGATGCCGGGACCATGGGACGACCACCAAGGACAGCGGCAGGTGTGGAATGGAGCTGGCCTGGGTCTGCAAGACGAGCTGAGTGTGCTGTGGATGGCAGAGTCTGAGAAGTGGAGTTGCCAGAACCCTTAGGAGCCCAGAAGATCGTGAGTGAATCCCAGATGTCCAGCCTCAAGCTACTTTGCTGGACTTTGGTTTTGCTTAGGTGTGCCCAATTCTTCCCTTTGAAATAAGACAGTATTTGTTTCGGATTTTACAGAAGCCCACAGTTG
>NW_008350120.1:4766973-4770690 GCF_000622305.1 Nannospalax galili
GTGGGAGGGCCCAGCCCACTGTGGGTGGTGCCACCCCTGGGCAGGTGGGCCTGTGTTGCATAAGAAAGCAGGCTGAGCAGGGGCCAGGGGAGCAAGCCAGTAAGCAGTGTTCCTCCATGGCCTGTGCTCCAGATCCTGCCTCTGGTTCCTGCCCTGAGTTCCACCTTGGGCTCCTGGATGAACTGCAAACTGGGAGATGTAAGCTGAATAAACCCTTTCTTCCCCAAGTTGATAGTGGTCAGAGTGTTTTGTCACAGCAATGAAGAAACAAACTAAGACATCCTGTGAAGAATGTCATGGGGATTTTGATTGGGATTGCATTGAATCTATATATTGCTTTTGATAGGATGGTCATTTTCACAATATTAATTCTTCCAATCCATGAGCATGGGAGGTCCTTCCATCTCCTAGTGTCTTCCTCAATCTCTGTCTTTAACTATTTAAAATTTTCATTGTAGAGATCTTTGATGTCTTTGATCAGGTTTATTCTGAGAATTTTTTGAGGCTATTAATTTTGTATCCTGCCACTATACTGAAAGTGTTGATCAGTTCTAGGAGTTTTCTGGTGGAACTTTTAGGATCTCTTATGTATAGTATCATATCATCTGTAAAAGAAGATATTTTGATCTCTTCTTTTCCAATTATTACTTCTTTAATTTCCTTCTCCTGTCTTATTGCTGTAGAGTTTCAAGCACTATATTGAAAAGGAGTGGAGATAGATCCTTGTCTGGTTCCTGATTTTAATGGGAATGATTCCAGTTTTTCTCCATTTAGAATGATGTTGGCTGTGGGCTTATTGTATATAGCTTTAATTATGTTGAGGTATGTTCCCTCCAGTCCAATTCCCTCTTGGACTTTGAACATAAATGCATACTGAATTTTTTAAAGGCCTTTTCTACATGTATTGAGATGATGATGTGGTTTTTGTCTTTGAGCCCATTTATATGACATTTATTGGCTTATGTATATTAAATCATCCCTGCATCTCTGGAATAAAGCCGACTTGATCATGGTGGATGATCTTTTTGATGTGTGTCTGTATGCGGTTTGCAAGTATTTTGTTGAGAATCTTTTCATCTATGTTCATTAAGGATATGGGTCTATAGTTTTCTTTTTTGATTGTGTCTTTACTTGGTTTTGGTATTAGAGTGATGCTGGCTTCATAGAAGGAATTTTGGAGTTCTTTTTTTCCCATCTTTTTGAGTAATTTAAGTAGTATTGGTTGCAGATCTTTAAATGTTTGGCGGAATTCGGCTGTAAATCCGTCTGGTCTTGGGCTTTTTTCAGTCAGGAGGTTTTGTATTACTGTTTCAATTTCCTTATATGTTGTGGGTCTGTTTAAACTGTTGATCTCCTCTTGGTTTAACTTTGGTGGTTTCCATGGTTTTATATATCCATCCATTTCTTTTCAATTTTAATAGAGTATAGGTTTTTAAAGTATTCCCTTACAATGTTCTGGATCTTTTTGGTCTCTCTTGTGATGCTTCCCCTTTCCTCTCTGATTATGTTGATCTGGATTTGCTCTTCTTCTGGTTAACTGGGCTAAGGGTCTGTCTATGCTGTTTAGCTTGTCAAAGAACCAGCTCTTAGAATCATTGATTCTTTTTATTCTTTCTTTGTTTCAATTTCATTAATTTCTGCTCTGAAATTTTCTCTTTCTTCTTGGCTGCCGGGTTTGGGTTTAATTTGTTCTTGCTTTTCCAGAGTCTTAAGTTGCAATATTAAGTCATTTATTTGTGCTCTTTTTGATTTTTTAATGTAGGCACTTAATGCTATAAACGTCCCTCTTAATACTGCTTTTGAAATGTCCTGGAGGTTTCTAGTGTTGCTAGTGTTTCTAGTTCAATACAGTGGGGTATTGAAGTCCCTGCTATTACCAAGTTGGGGTTAATCTGTCTCTTAAAGTCCTGTAGTGTTGTTTTTTATGAAATTGGGTGCACCAGAGTTTGGTGCATATATGTTCATGATTGTGATTTTTTTTTGGTCAATTGTTCCTTTGATCAAAATGAAATGACCCTCTTTATCTGTTCTGATTAGTTTTAGTTTGAAATCTGTTTGTCAGATATTAAAATCACAAACCCTGTTTGTTTGTTAGTGCCATTGGCTTGGAATATTCTTTTTCATTCTTTTACCTTAAGGTAGTGCCTGTCCTTGAAGGTGAGATGGGTTTCCTGCAGACAACAAAAGGATGGGTTTTGTTTTTTAATCCATTCTACTAGTCTGTGTTTTTTGACTGGGAGTCAGTTCATTGACTTTAAAAGTTATTATTGAAAGATGTGTATTGGTTGCCGTCATTTTGATTACTTTTTGCATTCTTTGTCTAATTTTGTGTTTCTATAGTTACACCTTCATTTAGTTTCTTTGTTTCCCCTGGGGTATAGTTGTTTCCATCTCAATCCTCTGAATTTTTAAAATTTTTAAATTTTATATGTGTGGGTGTATTGCCTGCATGTAGGTAAGTACACTTGTGTTGTGCAATGCCTGTGGAGGACAGAAGAGGTTGTCAGATTCTCTAGAACTGGAGTTATGGATACTTTGAACCCAGGTCTTCTTCAAGAACAATCAGTGTTCTTAACTGATGAGACATCTCTCCAGCCCCATTCCTCCACTCTCTGTATTGCTTCAAGTATTCTTTGAAGGGCTGGTTTTGTGGACATGAATTCTTTCAGGCTATTGGAGTTGTGGAAGATTTTTTTTCCCCCTTCAACTATAGTAGACATTTTTGCTGGGTATAGTAGTCTGGGTTGACATCTATTGTCATTTAGAAATGGGAAAACTTTGGTCCAGGCTCTTCTGGCTTTCATAGTTTGTACTGATAAAACAGCTGTAATTCTGATGGGTTTTCCTTTATAGGTGACTTGTGTTTTCTTTTGCAGCTTTCAGTATTCTTTCTTTGTTCTATATGTTTAGTGTTTTTACTATGATATTTCATAGGGAGTTTCTTTTCAGGGCTTGTTTATTTGATATTCTGTGTGTTTCTTGTATTTGTATAGGCATGTCTTTCCTTAATTTTGGGAAATTCTCCTCTACAGTTAAGATCTGGTCAAGACCATTAACCTGAAATTCTTCCTCTATGCCTGTGATGTGTAAATTTGGTCTTTTCTTGGTGTCCCACATTTCCTGCATATTCCATTCCTGTGTTTTAAGTTTTTTTCATACTCTTTGCTTGAGTGGTCCAATTCTTCAGCTTTATCATCCAGCCTTGTAATTCTGTTTTCCATTTCATTCATTCTATTGGTGAGGCTTTCTTCTGTTGTTTCAAATTGGCTTATTGGGTTTTCCACTTCTTCATTTCAGCCCGAATTTTCTTCAATTTTCTATCTCTTTTGAGAATTTGGTCAGAAGTTTATCCCTATCTTCTTTAGTTCTTTGATTTGTTTGTGTGTTCTTTAAATTTGTTTGATCATGTTTATGATTGTTTTTTTAAATTCTGTGTCCTGCGTTATCTCTAGGGAGTTATCCTTGTAGAACTCTTCTATAGGACTGGTGGGGTTTGTTGGGAACATATTATTTTTGTTTTCCTTATTTTTACATTGTATTTGGTCAGAAGTTTATCCCTATCTTCTTTAGTTCTTTGATTTGTTTGTGTGTTCTTTAAATTTGTTTGATCATGTTTATGATTGTTTTTTTAAATTCTGTGTCCTGCGTTATCTCTAGGGAGTTATCCTTGTAGAACTCTTCTATAGGACTGGTGGAGTTTGTTGGGAACATATTATT
>NW_008350120.1:4774766-4778051 GCF_000622305.1 Nannospalax galili
AGAGAGAACCACCTACAATTGCCCCTCAAGTGCTGGGATTAAAGGCATGTGCCACTATGCCCTGCCCAGTTTTTCATACTATTTTTTGCTTTGTGGTTTTGGCATGTGGATTTCTTTTGTTGTTTGTGATTCTGATATGAAACTCAAGCCTTCCTTTGTTGAGCTGAATTCTGCTTCTATTTTTATTATTGGCATTTTCTTACTGAGTATGTAAACCTGGCTGGTCTAGGTTTTGGGTTTTCTTAGATTTTATATTGGAGGGAACAGATGGCTTCAGTCTAGCTACTCAAGGGCTCCCACAAAGCCCCAAGTCAGGCTCCAGTCAGGTACACTCAGGCTTCCTCTTAAGGTCTGGACCCCTACCAGTAGGCAGAGAAGCCTAAACCTGGGGTGGTGCGATGGACTGCAGGTGGTCCCAGTGTAGGGGGATGGGCATGGCACAATTTGGGGGAGCTCACCACCGTGCAGAGCCCAGATCCAGGAACTCTCAGGCAACCCTCTAAGATCTGGACCCTACTGTAGGGCAGAGAAGTTAGCCCTTGCACAGTGGGGGCACACACATGGTCCCAATGTAGGAGTTTGGACATGGTGTGATTTGGGGATGCTTATCACTGCATAGAGACTGTGGAAGGCTTAGCTCTAAACAGGACATGTATACCATTCTGCTCCCCCAAGACTCAAGGACCATCCTGGAGGAGAGGGCAGGAAGACTGCTAGATCCAGAAGGAGTGGGCATCTGTAATGAAACAGTGTTTGCTGGACATGACAGCGCAGTTGAACACATGAATGCATAGTGGCTGGGACTGAATGTACAGGACCTGCCCAAGATCAGGCCAGTTGAAACCTCAGCACTGATGGGGGAGGGGTTCATGAAGCCCCACCCCATATGAGGGGCTATTGGCAGTTGATGGCTACTGGGAGAGGGAGAGTCAGTGTCCTTCAGGAATGTGGGCCCCGAAGGCCATCCATGCTCCAGCAGCTGGTCCCATATCCATGTACATACAGGTCGTACTAAGTAGACTTGGTGGGTATTAAGTCAAAGAAAGGAGGAAGCACATGGAGTTGGGAAGGAAAGGGGATTGGATTGGATCTTTACACATATCCATGTATAAATATTAAACAAGTATTAAAACCCAAAAACTATTCTTTAAAAATTTGTTTTATTATTACTCTGTGTGTGTGTGTGTGTGTATGGTGTGTGGGTGCGATGTGTGTGCCATGGCATGCACGTGGAGGTCAGAGGACAACTTTATGGAGTCTATTCTCTATTTTCACTTTTACTTGGGTTCTGTGGACTGAACTTGGGTCACTAGGCTTGCATGGCAATTTCTTTACTTGTCAAGGCATCTTGCCAGTCCTAAAACCATTCTCGAGGGTTGTATCACCAGGATGGTAAATGGGAAGGTCTCAATCCTACTTTACCCCATAACTAGAAGGTCCCAATCCTTCTTTACCCCATAGCTAACAGCATCACATCCCAACAAAATCACTGCAGATAAGGAATTTCAGAGTCTTTGTGGAATGCAGGAACTGAGTTTGGCTATATAAAAATGAGTAAGAAAGTCTTTGATTACTTTACCTCATCCTCTAGTAGAGAGCAGCTTGGACCCAGAATGAATCCTTTCAGAGTGAACCCCTCCCCAGGGAAACTGAGTAGAAGGACCCCTGTGGTGACCACAGAAACCTTCAGCCTTCATTACAGGTCACTGGCAGTTGTCACTGGTGTCCAGCGCTAACAGAGCTGTTCAGGGTCATGGAGCAGTGCTCCCTCAGAGAATGAGTCCACCATTGGTGTCTGTTGCTGTTGGGGTCACTGCCCCTGAAGATTACAATTGACTGCTGCACCCCAATATCTGGAGCCTGGTAACTGCAGCAACCTCAGCCCTGGGCCCAAGTTGATCCTGTGCCCTCTCTTCTAGGGTCATGCTGGCTCATAACCATGCCAACCCTGGGGCTCAGACACAGCTATGTGCTACCATTCCCAGAGTCTTCCTGCCACTGCCACCCATGTCCTAGACCTGGGATGCTGCAGGCCCAGCTCCCTTAGGAACTGGAGTCACATTGTGCTGTGTCCTGCTCCCTTGGCGTTAGTATATCTTGTCATCTCTGGGGACTTGTTGCCATGGTACAGTGATATCTCCAGGACATGAAGGCTATTGCCTCTTGCCCCTAGGACCTATACTACAATAGTAATAATGCCACCCCAAGAGTCTGTTATTATACTCTGTTGCCCCCTACCTTTGGGCTCTGAGTGGCAACTGTGTCCCTGCATCCCAAGGACCCATGTTTCTACAGTGATCCACCTCTGGGGGTCAGAATGACCAGAGTGACTCTCAATCACCAAGGATGACCTTCTAATGTGCTCCATTCTGTGGTATCAGTATGTTGGTATGCCCCAGTCGCCCAAGTTCTCTTAGGGCCCCTTGCTCCTGGTGCTATTAGACAAACCATATAACATCTTTATCTGAATTTTTTATAGTTTATATCCTGGGTAGGGGAAGTAGAGTAACTTACAAAGGTGAACACCCAGTGCCTCACAAAAGATGAACACCCAGTGCCCCATTACGCTCTGTGGCTCAGCTGCCCAAGGTTCCAGATTACTTCTGTGCCCTGCCCACAGTCTCCATTAGTGTCCACACCTCATGGGCCTGTGGTCTTGCCACAGGTCGGTAAATGCCCCCTCCCCCATCTGTGAGACACTGGGGCCATTTTTTCGCGTCACCCGCTTCCAAGATGGCCCCCACACTCCTCTCTCCGTGGCTAATTCTTCTCAGCTCCCTCTCCATAGCTAACCCTCTGCAGCCAATTCTCCACAGCAGGCCCTACCCCTTGGAGGAATAAGTGCCCCTCAGGGCACACCCTAGAACCCTGACCCTAGCTTTGTGGAAAATATTGACATACCCATGTCTAGCAAGGGGACCTATGCTATAAGAGCCAGGTGCCACAGTAGCTCTTCAACTGCTCTGAGACCTTGCACCTCAGAACCTGGCATCACCATGACTGTCTGCAAACCACCCAGCACCAAGAGGGCTATCCTTGTTAGGGCTTCCCCTGTGGGGAAGAAGAACAGGAAGACCCAGAACATTTCTATTGGAGACCTCAGTGGTCCTTGCTGTAACCACCGCTGCAAACCCCTCAGCCTTAGCTACTGAGGACCCTACTAACTTCCTGATATTGATCTTGACTGATGAAGCAGAGCAGTGACTTCCCCAGGCCACCCCCAGAATCAGAGCTGCCATACCACACACAGCTGATATCTTGTACTCAAATGAAAACCTTTCTCCA
>NW_008350120.1:4778431-4799985 GCF_000622305.1 Nannospalax galili
CAAAAGGAAAGATGTAACAGAGAGAGAAAAACACACACACACACACACACACACACACACACACACACACACCACACCCCAGAAATCCCAGAGATGAGGAATTGAATGAAGGAAAAAGTGAAATGCAGAGTGTCAATAATCATCTCAAAAAAATAGAAGAAATAAAAAAAATAGAAGAAATAATTATGAATTTTAAGATTTAAAGATTATCCAGTGAGAGGAGAAAAAAGACAAATGAAAAAGAGTAAAAAGTCTTTGAGATGAATGGGCTACCAGTAAGTGAACAAGAGATGAGGAATTGAATGAAGGAAAAAGTGAAATGCAGAGTGTCAATAATCATCTCAAAAAAATAGAAGAAATAAAAAAAATAGAAGAAATAATTATGAATTTTAAGATTTAAAGATTATCCAGTGAGAGGAGAAAAAAGACAAATGAAAAAGAGTAAAAAGTCTTTGAGATGAATGGGCTACCAGTAAGTGAACAACGTACCCACTAAGGAAATCTCAGGAGAGGAGGACTGAAAGGGCAGAAAGCTCAGGGAAATAATGACTTTCCAGATACTGGGGAAACTACAAACGTTCAGACCTATGAAGCTCAAAGTTCCCAAGTAGGTTTAACTCAGAGAAATGTGTCCTGAAACCCTTTATAATCAAAAGTCAAGGATAAAGAGAATTTTGAAAGTATCAAGAGAAGAGTAGCATGTAACACACAAGGGATACACATTAGACTATCAGGGCATTTCACAGCAAAACTCTAGGTGGCCAAGAGAGAATGGAAACAATGTACTGAGTCCTGAAAGAAAATAGCAAAGCCCCCAACAAAACCTGCCAGCAAACAGTATTTTATCTGACAAAGCTATCTTTCAAACATTAAAGGGGAGATATTTTTTGACAGCTGAGGGAGTTAGTTACCACTAGACCTGAGAAATCCAAATGGTTGCTTCAGTGGAAACTGCGGCTGCCCAGGCGGTGGCCGCTTCTCTGCTTGCACGGGTGCGCTCCTTTGTTCTCACAGGCACCACGGCTGCCCCTCCACTTGCCCTGGGCTGAGGCCACTCTTCTGCCTGCCCGGTGCTGAGGCCGCTCTTCTGCTTGCCCTATGCTGTCTCCGATCAGCGCTGCTTCTGCCTGGTCCAGGACCCAGACCCCAAAGCTGTGTCAGCAAAGCCTCTGCCTGGTCCCGGACCCCAAGGCTGATGAGGAGACTGTGTCAGCAGAGCTGCATTCAGACACAGGAGATCAGGTTCAGTGACACAGGTCTGCTTTATTACAGGAAGGCACAAGCTTATATAGGGGTAGCGGTCCAATCACAGTACAGCAATTAGGATACCTTATTAGCATAACAGGCTTAGCATCCTATCACAGAATAGAGGGTCGGATGCCTCATTAGCATAATGGGTTTCAGGTTACAGAGCCTGGATCCCTGGAAACCCGGTGACCGGATTGTTGCAGTATCTAAGTGTTGCAATTTGGAATTCCAAGGGTGGTGATTAGGGAGTGGCAAGCTCTAGGTATCAGTCTCATGTTTCTGCCAGTGGGAGCAAATGTCACAAGGTGTTCCTTGTGACTCCAGCAGTTGGACTGTTGCCTTGGGCCTGCTGTATGGCTGTCAATAAGACTTTCACCCTAGGCTCAAGCCTTTCTCCCACAGGAAACAAAGGAATACTAACTACTAACATAAAATGCAGGACCATATGAAATTTACTGGTGAAGAAAAGAAAGTACAAACAGCCAGAAAATATCGAACATAGCTAGTTGTAAGTCCTCACCATCAGTGACTGCTTGCAATACAAATGGATCACGTTTTCCTACCAAGGATGTACAGTAGCTGACTGGGTAAGAAAGCATGACCAAGTACATGCTGCCCACAAGAAACTCACCCTTGCTTCAAAGACACAGGTAGGCTGGGAATGAGAGGGCGGAGAAGGTATTCATGCAAACAGAGACCAAAAGAGAAATGAGGGGAAGGCGGCGTAAACCGAGGTTAGTAAATCTACAGAAAGTGTCACAATAATAAATATTGATGTGTCTAAGCTCAGAGCACCTACACTGAGCTGACACTATCATAGCTGAAAGGGGAAATAAATCGAATACTAATGATGTAATAATAATAATACACTTTACTGTTCAAATTTCAGCATTGGATAGATCATCAAGATAGAAAGGGAAGAGCTAGCTGGGCGTGGTGGCGCATGCCTTTAATCCCAGCAGAGGCAGGTGGATCTCTGAGTTCAAGGCGAGCCTGGTCTACATAGTGAGTTACAGGTCAGCTGGGGCTGCAAGGAGACCCTGTCTCAAAAGGACCAAAAAATAAAAAATAAAAATAAAAAGAAGAAGAAAAGAAAGGAAGAGCCGATTTCAGTAATAACTGTAGAGCAAATGGCCCTAACAGACATGTATAGGATGCATGTTCTTCTCAAGCCCCCAGAACAGTCACTAGGGAAGATCTTAGGTCATGAAATACATCTTAGCACAAAGTATCACAAAAGGTTTCTATGAACAGTTACGTGCTCACAAGCTGGATAAGTGGACAAATTCCTAGAGATGTATGATTCGCAAAATGATGTCAGGAAGAAATAGATCGCTTGAACCTGCTACCCATGAGTAGAGATGATGAATCGGAAACAGACATCTCTCAATGAAGAAAATCCAAAGGCAGATCCGTTCACAGGTGAATTTGACTAAACACTTAAAGAAGAATGAACATTAATCCTTCATTAAAGTCTTCCAAAAATGGAAGAGGAGGAGACAGTCCTAAGCTCATTTTACAAGGCCAGTATGACTGCACTGCCAAAACCAGACAGGGACACAACATGAGAAAACTCCAGGCCAACATCATCCAAAACCACTCAGTAAATAGAAGCAAACTGCATTCAACAGTAGCTAAAAACGATCATACACTATAATCAAGAGGGCTTTATCTTTGGAATGCAAGAATGGTCCAACACTCCCAAATAAATGATATTCATAACATTAAGAGAATGTAGGATAAAAATATTATAACTTCAACATTTGACAAAATTCAACATCGTTTCATGATAAAAAAAAGAACCCCGGAGGTATAGTAGAGATATACCTTAATACAAGAAAGGCTATGCATGGCAAACCCACAGCTGAATGGATAAAAGCATCGCCTTTAATGGTTAAACTTAAAAGATTTCTGCTCATCAGGGTGTTGCATGGTGGCACATGCCTATGATCCCAGCATCTGAGAGGCAGAAGCAGGTCTGTGAGCTCGAGGCCATCCTGGATCTCACAGTGAGGCTGCTGGGGCTACAGGGAGACCGTGTGTCAAAAGAACAACAAAAAGATTTTCTTCTCAGGCTGGGAATGAGACAAGGGTGTTCGCACACGCCAATCATTTTATTCAACATGGTGCTGGCAGTCTTAGAGGAAGTAGGTAAAACAAGTCATTCAAATTGGAAAGGAAGAAACTATTTCTGTTTGCAGAAGACATGGTCTTATCCACAGAACACCTAGGGACTGCCAAAAGCCTGTTATAATAAGTGGATTCAGTAAAGTTGCAGGATACAAAATCAACATACAAAATTCAGTTGTATTTCTACACACTAACAAGGAACCGGCTGATAATGAAATTAAGAAAACAATGACATCACACAGCACCAAAAAGAATTAAAGAATAGAAATTAGTTTAACTAAAGGCGGTTAAGCATCTGAACATTGAAAACGATAAAATAAAGGAAAATAAAACTGAAAAAGACAAGTCAGTGGAGAGCTATTCCATGTTTAAGGACTGGAAGATTTAATATTTTTAATTTACTATTTTATTTTACGTGTATGAGTGTATTGCCTGCATGTATGTGAGTGCACCCATGTCATGCAGTGTTCTCAGAGGTCAGAAGAGAGCATTGGATTCCCCTGGAACTGGAGTTACAGATGGTTGTTAGCCACCAGGTGGGTGCTGGGAATCGAACTCGGGTCCTCTGCAGGAGCAGCCACTGCTCTTAACCACTGAGCCATCTCTCCAGCCCCAGTTTAATATTTTTAAAAGCCTTTCCTTCAGCCTCATCCCATCCCTTTTCTCAGTCCCCTCCAACCTTCATATGTGCCTGAAAAAATCTAGATTCTGAAAAATGTGGTATTTTTCCCATTTCACTTTACATAGTGACCTTCAGTTCCATTCATTTTTTTTAACACATGGCATGATTTTCTTTCTTTTTTATTTAATGTGTTCGTTTTTAGTTATTATTTATTTTGGTAATGTGTGCATGCGTGGGGGCACATGCTTGTCACAGAGTAGGTGTGGTGGTCAGTCAGAGAATAAATGGTGGGAATTGGTCCTCTGCTTCTACCCTGTGGGTCCTGGGGGTCGCATTCAGGTCACTGGGCTTGGCAGCAAGTGTCTTTACCTACTGAGTCATCTCACCAGCCCAATTTTGTTCTTTATGATTGGATACAATTCCATTGTGTACATATATGCAAATGTGTGTGCACACGTGCATGTATCCCATCTCCTTATCCATCTGTCCGCCCCGGGCACTGTTCTAGTGTGCTCTCTGTTGCTGTGATAAACACCATCACCAAAAGCAAAGGAATGGGTTTATTTGGCTTGCGGGTCACAGTCCATCGTTGAGGGGCAGCCAAGGCAGGAATTCCAGGCAGGAGCTTGAAGCATAGACCGCTCAGGAATGCTGCTCATTCAGCTATCTACCTGCTCAGGGCCGGCTCTGCTGCAGTGGGCTGGGCCCTGTATCAATCAGCAATCCAGAAAATGCCCCACAGACACGCCACAGGCCAGTCTGAGGAAGGGAACTCTTCAACTGAGGTTCCCTCTTCCTAGGTGGCTCTACACCTTGCGTCAAGTTGACAGCTGAAGCCAGCCACGACAGACATCCAGGCTAGTTTCATCACTTGGCTGCTGCAAACAGTGCATGCTGGCTGGGTGCTGAAACAGGAGCCACTGCAGGGGCTCTGAAGTGTTTTTGAAGAATCTCCAATCTGGTTTCCATGGCTTTGGAGTACTTTGCATTTCTGCCAACAGTGTACACGGTTCCTTTCCCCTCCAGCCATCCTTGCGAGCATCTGCATGTCTCCATTCACACTCGGAATCTAACGGAGTGGAGTTCATAGAGAGGCACAGAGTGACAAGCAGGTGGACTGGGACTGGGGACTGGGGAAAGAAGGGGACTTGGGTCCCGGGTACATTTCAGTCATGAGATGAATAAGTTACAGAGAGCTGATATGTAGTCAGGTTAAGTTTATCTGGAACATTTTATTGGGGATGCTACTGTAAATTGGCTTGTTTTATTTTATTTTTGGATAGGTTCATGTTAATGAAACTGAATTTTGCATACTGATTCTGTATCCTGCAACTTTACTGATTTTTAAAAATTAGTTCTAGCAGCTTTTATAGCCTTTGGGTTTACTGTGTATGACATGACTTCTTCAGACAGATGATTTTATTTCTTTTCCAATACAAATGCCTCTTTAAAATTTTTTTGAGACAAGGTCTTTCTACGTAGCCCAGGCTGGACTGGAATTTGCTGTGTAGCTCAGGCTACACTTGAACTCATGGTCCTTTTGCCTCGGCCTCCAAAGTGCTGGGGTTGCAGGCTTACGCACATGCTCAGCCTCAAATGCCTCTTATATTTGCTGTTTGATTTTTTTCCTTGCCTAATTGCTTCAGCAAGGACTTCTAGTGCTGTGTTCAACACAAAATGAGGAAGGGGAGGAAGGGGCAGGCATCCCATGTGTTCCTGATCTTTGAGGAAAGGCTTTCACTTTTCAGCACTAAGCACAGCAGTTGCTGACTTCTTGCAGGTGTTTCACCACCACCACCATGACCAACATGACACACGCATAACCGAATAAAGTGACAGGCGCGTTGATTAGGATATCCGGTCCTTCAATGTGTGTATTATCAAAGCATCTTGTTAAGTACCATGTACTATGTAGTTTTTATTTTTCAATGAAGCTGAAAATTTTAAAACCATTTCTAAATTTATACTCTATGCCAATTCCAATGAATACAGGACTATTTAAATGTGTATGCAGCCACATTGCTTGTAAAAATGACCGTCCTGGACCTCTCTTGGGAAAGAGCATGGTTTTCATACATTTGGATGACCCTCATGCGCCGCCCGCCCTTTGTCGGGTGTCTGGGTGACTCAGGTGGCCATCTTGCACGTCTGGGGTGAAGGTACACAGAAGCCTGCTCAGGTGCCCGACACACAGGGGAGCTGACCAAGGTCTGCCCTTCTTCACAGCCTTCAGCATACTTGGCACAGTCTGGGCCAAGGACAGGTGTGTCTTGTGTCCACGGCAACAGCTGTGTTCCACTGGTAGTCACGTCCCTCCATGCAGGGCCTGAACTGAGGTGACAGACGGAGTGGATGGGACCTACTTTTCCTGCGTGGGGAGTTAAGCGCTGTCAAGGAAGAGGAGCCCTGACTTTCAACTTGGATTGTCATGGAAGCTCCTGGCTTTGCTGAGGAGTGGCCTGGGATGTGGCCATTGTGTGAACTCTCATCAGAATGGAGCCTCAAACCTGTCTTGGCATGATGATCCTTTACAACCTGGCCCAAGCTTGCCTTCCCAGGGACAGTTCCCCAAGCCAGTTCCGGGCCACTGCACTGCACGGCTGTTCTCGTCGGGCGGCATCACACACACAACATCTGTCTTGCTGTTCTTGCCGTCCTGCCCCATGCTCCTGTGTATTCCTCAGTCAGCGCCTGCTCCCAGTGCCCTCTGCTGCCCCTGCTGGGAAGAGGCCCCCATTTGTGTCTACAGAGCTCTCAACTCCCCCCACCTAGGTCCCCACTGTCTACTCTGAGGCTTCTCACACTCACCAGTGTTCCCACAAGAAGACTCACATGAATGCACATAAGCACCAAGAAAACACTGGCCCAGAAATGCCCGACACTTATGCCTTCCTAGGGAGCAGGTTGGTCTGGTCCGGAATGTTCCTGTTAAAGGAGGGGTGTGCATGACAGTCATCTGTGGATCATATCCTGGTCAGGATTCATACATTCCCAGGGGGTGAGATCTTGAGGGAAAGTAAGAAGAGCTGGAAGCGGCGGAAACTTCCGTGGCTCACATCACCTAGGCCAAGGGTGTTCATGGGCTGCCCATGGTACCTACTGGGATAATCCCAGCAGAGCTGGGCACTCCCACCTCAGTAGGGTGCAGTGCGACATGGACCAGTCTGTGCTGGTTGAGGTAGCTTTGCAATCTCTTGGAGTCTCTGCCATCTGCCAAGGGAGATGTGCTTTCTGGTGTTCGGCAGTGTGCTGAATCTGTTAACTTCAAGAGCCTGGACCTAGGAATCCTATGCCCTTGAGTTCCCATGCTTTGATCAGAATCAAATCCCTGAATATTCTGACGTGCTCTTCATAGACCGGCCTGAGGTCTGACCATATCTGGGGAGCTTGTCTGGAATGTGGCTCTTAGTGCTACCTGGCCCTGTCGCCTCTCCATGTGCACCCTCCATTGGGTGGGTGTGCACAGTGTATAGAGGCCAGGGGAGAGATTTCTTTGCAGTCTGTCATCCACAGGCTTCCATCTTTGTGGTCGTGGCCCACAGCAGCATGTAAGTTGAAGGGTTGACGCCAGCTTCAGGCTACAGGAGAGCCACACCCCCTTTGTGGTGTGTGATGGGGGCTTTGTTTCTTAGCTACTTCCTACTGCTGTGACTAAAGATACTGAGCAAAACCAACCTGAGGAGGAGGAAAGCGTTTATTTTGTCTTTTATCTCCCAGGTCACAGTTCATCACTGAAGGAAGTCAGGGCAGGAACCTGGAACACAGAGCATGGAGGTACGGTATGTACTGGTTTGCATTCTGGCCTGTGCCCAGCCTGCTTTCTTACACAACCCAGGCCCACCTGCCCAGGGGTGGCACCACCCATAGTGGGCCGGGCCCTCCCATGTCACTCAACAATCAAGAAAATGCCTCACAGACATGGCCACAGGCCAGTCCAACGGAGGCGGTTCCTTAGTTGAGCTCTGTATGTCCAGGTGTGTGAAACTGACAGTTGGAGCTATCCAGCACAGGGGCCACAGCGTAAATATGAAAGGCAGCCTGGGGGAACGAGTGGAAGCAAGCTGCCCCTCAGATTCCATGTAACTCCAGGCATGTGTGAGTGTAAATCCATGTGAGTGCATGTGTGCACGTGTGTGGGTGTGCACTAGTGTCTGAATATGAGTGGGTGCACATGTGCACATACATGTGAGTGTGCACATGAGTACATTCATATGAATGCACAAGTGTGTCTGGCACGTGTGAATGGGTATGTTCACATGTGACTGTGTGAACACGTTAGTGCACATGTTTGAGTATTTAAGTACTAGGTGTGATATAAACATTTAAGAGTGTGTACGCTCGTATGTCCATAGTGGTCGTAGTGGTCTGTCTGTCTTCTATCTATCATCTATCAATCATCTATCAATCATCTATCACCTATCAGCCATCTGTCTACCAATCTAGCTATCATCTATCAATCATCTATCATCTATCATCTATTTATCTATCATCTATCTACCAATCAGCTATCTATCATCTGTCTATCATCTATCAATCATCTACCTATCATCTATCTATCATCTATCTATCATCTATCATCTATTTATCTATCATCTATCTACCAATCAGCTATCTATCATCTGTCTATCATCTATCAATCATCTACCAATCATCTACCTATCATCTATCTATCATCTGTCATCTATCAATCATCTATCTATCAAATCTACCTATCATCTATCAATCATCTATTTATCATCTATTTATCTATCATCTATCAATCATCTATCGATCAATCTATTTATCATTATCTATCATCTATCATCTGTCTATCTATCATCTATCAATCATCTACCAATCATCTACCTATCATCTATCTATCATCTGTCATCTATCAATCATCTATCGATCAATCTATCATTATCTATCATCTATCAATCATCTATCAACTATCTATCTATCATCTATATATCATCTATCAGTCATCTCTTATCTGTCCATCTGCCTATCAGTTACCTCACATCCATCTCCACCCACATCTTCCTGTATTCTGACTTACTTCAATTGCTAGCAGAACCACCTGCTCCTTCCCCCACTGCCTGAAGCTCTGTCCTCCTGGCTACCTCCTGTGATGACATCTTTGCTGCCAACTCTGTGGGTCCCTTCCTCTGCTCCTATCTGAGCCTCCTCAGGGGTAAACTGGGGCTGCTCATAGGGTCTAGTCTCTGGGTGACCAGTGGCTCTGGTGGGTCCCCATGAAGCAGTGTCGGATGGGCAGTGTGGGTTGAGCCCCTGCTGAAGACAGTGGCTGGGCTGCAGGTGGCTCCTGGCAGCCTCTGTGTGTCAGGAAAGCATCTGGCTGGAGGAAACATTGCTGCTTTGAGGCTTCTATTTTTAGACAGCCTACTGCAGTGAGGTCTCAAATGGCCGGCTCTCACAGAGGGCAGCAGAGGAGCCCAGCTGCCAAGACCCCAAGTGCCCTGGGCACTGCTGTCAGTGTGGAGACTGCACACAGCGCACCTTGGATTCAGGGCTGCCTGCTCCAAATGACTGTAAAGAGTCCAGAAGGAGGAGAGGGCGGTTGGAATGACCTCATCCTGCTGCCGAGAGAAAGCTGACGTCTGCTCTTATTTGCAGTCATTTTTCCTCTTTCCTGCAGAACAGCCCTGCTGCTGGGAGAGCACTTGGCAGGCGGCCCCACCGTGGGCTTGCCAAAGCAGAGCTCCGTCACTGAGCCCTGATCAGCACCCACTGAGGGGCAGTGAGGGAGTGGCCTCCCAAGGGTAAGTCTGGTGGACATCATGTGCCTGGATCAGGCGAGGCTCTGAACAAGGCGGTGAAGTCAAGCCAGAGAAAGCATCACCACCAGGCTGGTCTCTACGATGAGCCTGAATCACAGTTGTACTTGCTGAGCCTATAAGGCCAACGTAGGACTCAGGCAAGAGGCAGGGCAGGAATGGGAAGAGGCCCGAGGCTAGCCCAGGTGCGGTGCCAGGCTCCAGAGTTCAGGAGCAGGATGGCAGAGGGCTGGATCTTCTGGCTAAGAGGGAAAAGGCCGGAGCAGACCCAAATGAGGGGGCTCACCCGGAGTCAGAGCATCTCTGCGAAGTTACAAGGACAGGTGCATGTGGCAGAGGACAGGAATTCCAACAGAACTGTCTCTGTGGACTTGCTCCGAGTACCTCTGCAGGTCGGCCTCCTAGCCTCATCATGCCCTTGGGTCAGTGGCTCCTTAGCCATGTCATTTGGCCACTCCTGTACATGGCCCTAATGCAAGGCATGAGTCAAAGTGCTCATGACCCACTCAGGGCCAGAGCTCACCATCGCCACGGCTAAAGTGTCACTCACGGCCATCTTTCTCCAACATATTGGAGGCGCTGTCCTGCCAGCCAGGGTGAATGATGCTCCCCAAACTTTCCTCCCTCCTTCACTCCAAAGTAGGTGTGATGGGGCCACAGAATTTCAGTTTACAAGCTTAAGTTCAGGGGTTCTTAAAGGAGAGACGATTATCAATTAATCCATTAATTTACTGACTGTAAGAGCAGGATATGGGGCTAATAAGTAAGGGACACTATTCTCACCCACTTGGAATTTGCACACTTCATTTAAAATCTCTTTGGAAAAAAAAGAACCTTCACCATGACTCTGAAGGACTATAGACAATCCAGACCATATTTTTACTCCGTAAAGAGCATTTCGAGCATTCTTATCTGGCCACCTGGCATAGAACGTGCCCCACCCAGCCCCTGCTCAAGTTCAGCAGCATTGATCTTATTACTCATTCTTTATGAATGAGAGTGCTGTTCTTAAAGAATGCAAACATTTGCTTTGTTGTGCTACTGTTTCGGCCTGGCATAAGCCTCTCCCTCTTGATACGTGCCCATTGATGATTACTCCTGTCACTGTTTCACAGTGGGGGCATTTAATCACCATTGACGGTGTGGCAGACTGCCGGACTACTAACTTTCTGTTTGCAATTAGAAAACTAAATGCAAATTTGAACTTGAAAATGACTGGCTATGATAAAATGCAAAGGGTGCTGCATGCCCTTCAAGGCCACTGGAGACTCGGTGCTTCCCACCAGCTGACTGTGGCTTGCTGGAGGCTCTGCCAGCTGTAGAGGGTGGTGTTCCTGCTCCGAGGGCCATCTCTGACCCCGAGACCTTTGCCTCGGCCATGGTAATGGAAGGTCCTCCGACCCACACTTTCCACTCCCCATGGCTGCACCTCCCTCTGCAGTTCCAGTGAGCTACAGGGATGTGAGGACTTGATGTTTCCCAGATAAGGTCACAGGGATGCTTGGAGCTCAGTCCCCACCCCTCACCCCCTTGTAGGACTTTCCACATCTTTGTCCTTGGAAAATGTAGGAAAACCCAAAGGAAAACGAACTGCAGCTAAAACCAACCTGCCAGCCACCAGCCTGGGCCACAGCTTCCTTAGCACACATGGGAACCCAGCCTTACTTCCAGGTGCCCCGGCACGCACACGGGACCACAGGGGAGAGGTGCAGGTCAGGGCTGCCCTGGACAGTGAGTCTCAGTGGCAGCAAGTCTGTGCTGTGTTCTTGCACCCCATGCCAGGCACGTGCTCCTTCGCCCCATCCCTGGCACAGACCTGTGCACCCCACGCCGGGCACACACTCCTGCAACCGGCACACATTCCTGTTCTGTCCCACACTGGCACCATGGCCTTGCCAGTGGCCTCACCGTGGCCTGCACTGTGGTTCTGCACTTCGTGTTGCCTGCTGATGTCCAGAGGGCACCTCTCCCCTTTCTGCTGTGCCCAGGGCCTCTCCAGTCCCAGTCAGTGGGGAATCTGCTCCTCTGTTGCAATCTGCAGAGTTCAAGAAGACCCAGTGGGGTCTGTGGGGCTTACCTTGCTGCACCCTGTGCTCCCCTATCACCCCGCGGTCTGTGGGCTCTGTGGAGTGGCTCTGACCTCTCTGTGGACTACTAAAGATTTTCTTCCCAGAGCAATCCTTCTGCTGTTGAGCCCTTGGCTTCTCCCCAGACAGGTTGGCCTCTCTATGCCGTCTGAACCTGGGATGGTCACCCCTGTCTGGGGCCTGCTTAGCTCATGGCCTCCTTGTACCCCCACCCTCATGCCCAGGCCTCTGTTTTTCTCACCATCGGGAAGTAATGTGGGCCTCTGGACTGATGCCCTTGGGGGTGTGGATGCTTCCCTCTCAGTGGGGTCTGCTCTAAGAAGGCAGGTCCTCCAGGCTCTGAGCCCTGAATCTCTCCAATTCATTTCCCCTCTTTCTTTGTTGGCTGGCCTCAAGGCAGAGCTGCTCTGTGCAAACCCTGGGTCTGGGCACACACCTCACCTCCACCTTCTGCCTCTCTTCTGTTGTTCCAGCCCAAGCCAGCTGCTTAGGAAGCCTGACCTCCACCCCTGTGGCCTTCTATCTACTGGGGAGGGGGCAGACTGACACTGTGTTGAAACCCTAGATATCCCTCCCCGGTTAAAACAGAAGCCATTCACTTCCTGTGACAGCCCAGAGGTTCTGCTACAGGACACGCAGGGCCCCAGGATGCTCCTGACAGGGCTTCTCTCTCTGTGTCCAAGGCCCCTGTGTGGCCATTTCCCGGCTACAGGGATGAGGCTGGAGAAGGAGAGAACAACGTCATCGTTCCGTTAGTGATGCAGATGCCACGGTACTGCTTTCTTAAACACCCTGACGGTGTCCGTCACATCCTCAGACCCAGCTTCAAAGGATATCGACAATGCCCTGTCTCGGTTTGTGGCTCATTAGTTTTCCATCACTGTGACATGTACCCAAGGCTGGGCAACTCTGTGCAGTAAAGAGCAGCTCAAGGGCCACATGACCTGCTTGCTGGGAGAGTGCTGAGATGCTGCAAGGCGTCCCTCATCAGGCGACAGGTACAGGATAGAGTGCTCTGCCATCTTCCTCTTCTTATAAAGACACCAGGTCTCAAGCATGGGGCTCTGCCCTGATGACCGTACCCAGTCCTGAGCACCTCCAAACACCACACCCTCATCAGGCGACGACAGGTACAGGATAGAGTGCTCTGCCATCTTCTTCTTATAAAGACACCAGGTCTCAAGCATGGGGCTCTGCCCTGATGACCGTACCCAGTCCTGAGCACCTCCAAACACCACAGGGGGGTAGAGGTTCCTTCTTTAATACCTCACAGGTGGATTAAGCTCCAATCCAAGCTCAGAGGACACCTAGACAGCAGGCCAACCTCCAAGAAGCACCCTGCCAACACTGTAGGGTGAGGGGTCTTGCTGGTAAACAGAAAGAAGGTCTCCCATCCTGGTGTATAATTGAGGGGGTTGTGAGAACAGGGTACAGCTTGGGGCTCACTGCCAAACTCTCCCTTCTTTGGGCTGGAATTCTTTGCTAATGAGATCTGGTCTGATCTTCTGGATGAGAAACTGGACACCGGTTAATGTCAACAAACTGACTGGGCATGTCCTGGGAACCAGGGTAAGAATGTCCATCAATTGCCTTAGCCCTGGCCCAGTGTGGCTCTTGGATGCTGTCTATAGCTCAATCCAGATCCTGATCTGCATGCAGCCCAGGGTCAGCAAGCACTGCTCCAGTGAGTCCTGGCCTCTGCTCCTTCTCACTTCTCTGAGGCTCTGTCCTGGGACTCCAAATGTCCTGGATACTCCTGGTGTGGACCTGTCCACCAAATCCAGCCCCATTGACTGTTTCAGTTTTGCCCACATTTTTCAAGCACACCAGCCCCTTTAGTAAATAAACTCAGTTTTTTGGAGAACATGATGCACAGAAAACACTCTTCAGAGTCAGTGAAGGCAGAGCCTGAGACAAGGATTTGGAGAAACACAGTCATTTGGAGGTGAGCCCAGAGCGAGGGAGGAGGAACAGAGCTTGAAGGAAGAGCCTGTTGTGGGGGAGGGGGACTCACAGGCTTGTTGTAGGGATGGCGGTGGGAGCCCCAGAACCATGGGATGTTCCCAGAATCCCCCGCCCTCCTCCTGGCAGGGCATTTGCATGGTTGCTGGCCGCCTTCTTTAGGCTGAGGCTTGCCCATCGAGGGGAGTCAACTCTAAGGTTGCTTCAGGTAGAACCAGAGGAGCTATCCAGCAAGGCTCTGCTGGTCAGAGGCACAAAGGAACGCGCCTCCCTGGAGTTCATAGAGATCTGTCAAACTGAATTCTCTGTGATTTCTGTCATGAAATTTTCACTTTCATTTTTCCATATGAAATATAATCACATACAATTATAGTTTAGGAATTAAGCATAATGTTCTTTTAATAAAAGCGGCTGATATCTGGAAGTGGCCAACTGGTGTTTGTACTACCCCATCCTCCAGCATCAGATTTGGCTGAGAGAAATATAAGGAAGGGAAATAAAAGGCAAAGTAACAAACTGCAGAGAGTAATTGGAAGGAAGATGTGTCAGCAAGTTTCTGCAAGGCCAGAAATGAACGTGGAATCCTGTCTGGATGGACAGCCTGGAGCATGCGGCCTCAGCCTCAGATGGAGGTGGGGGGAGGTTGCAGTCCAGCGGGGCAGATAGGTAGGGTGGAGCTCTCGTAGGCCCAGGTATAGAGACTGCAGGTAATGGAGGTTAGGAGAGAAATGCTGTCAGTCTGTTTCTGGAATTCTCACAACTCTCCTCTTTCCCGGTTCTTTGTCCCACCCCTGTAACACTCTGCCTGGTCCCACGTGGAGCTCAGACTCCAACGTTGCAAGAAGAGACTTTGACTGGAGGCGTAGGGTGGACTCTTGCCGAGTTTCCAAGTTAAGCCTTTCTGGTCTTGTGTAGACAGCTGCCTATGAGCCGGTCAGAAGGCGTGCACACAAGTTCTCAGTCATCCATGCCAACCCAGGAAATAGACCTGTGTGCAGGTGAGATGCCTCCCAGCCTCCGTGAAGTCCAATCACTCCTGAAATGTGACATAGAGTCGCAAACTCTCAAGAATGGACCCTACAGAGAACAAGCAAGAGTGGATCAGTGATCAGAAATGAATTAAAACAAAACTTCTGAACTATCCCTCAGGTAGAGGCTGCATTTAAAAATAAGAACAGGGGCTGGAGAAACAGCTCAGTGATTAAAAGCATTGGCTGCTCTTGCAGAGGACCTGGGCTTGGCTCCCAGCACCCACATTGCAGCTAACAACCGTCTGTAACTCCAGTTGTAGGAGACCTGCTCTCTGACCTCTGTGGGTGCTGCACGACCTGTATGCAGCACTTACAGGCATACAAGCAAAATACACATGTAAAAATTTAATGAATCAAATTAAGAATAGGAGCAGATATTATGAAACCATGAGAAAGAGTATTCAGAAACAGAAACAAAGGTTGTACGCTCTGTCAGAGGAGCTGAGAAGTTGAGAAAATTTCCAGAGAAAATGGGAAAATGTAAGAAAGATGTCAAAATGTATAGAGGATCAATTCAAGAAGTTTCTTAAAAAGCGTAGGCTCAGGAGACGGCTCGTTTGCTAAAATGCTTCCTGTGCAAGCATGAGGACTTGAGTTCAGATGTTTGGCTCCC
Organism: Nannospalax galili; assembly: GCF_000622305.1. Classification (NCBI taxonomy): domain Eukaryota; kingdom Metazoa; phylum Chordata; class Mammalia; order Rodentia; family Spalacidae; genus Nannospalax; species Nannospalax galili. Next base: position 4,793,902 of record NW_008350120.1, read on the forward strand.
ATGTAAAAGCCGGTGCAGCAACACATGACCGTAACCCTGGTGGTGGGGTGTGTAGAGCCAGGCAGGCCCCTGGAGCTAATTGGCCAAACAGCCTAGCCAATTGGTGAGCTCCAGGTTCAGTGAGAGGACCTACCTCAAAAAGACAAGGTGGTCTTGATTGAGGAAGGAAGGCACTTGACACTGACCTCCGGCTTCTGCCCTTACATGCACACACCTATGCACACACAGCATACATATGTACATACCCCCAATACCTGAAAGTATTTCTTGGGGGAAAGTTGATTAAGAAGCAGTACATGAAAATTTAGAAACCAAAGAGTCACCAATTTCCAAGTTAAAGAGACTCAGCGAGCGTCCCACAAGATATACTGAGAAATTTAGAACCCCAAGGAGACAAGGGAACAGCTGGGAATTTGCCAAAGAAAAACAAGGCCACCTCAGATGGATGGACTTCAGAGCAGGATAAAAGTTTTCATGGGCAGTCACTGCAAGGTGAAGCACAACTCAGGCCCGAGACGGTAGACACCAGGAACCTTTTCTGAGAATGTTACTTAAGCATGTATTCCAGAAAGCCAATGAAGATATCAAGGAAAACGAGACAGAGACAGTAAGCTCAAAAGAGACAGAGTTCAGTCAGAAGAATCCCAGCAGACTTTGAAAGGATCTTAGACATCAACATTGGACTACTATACAAACTGAAAAAGGAGAAAGTAATGGCATGGAGAAGACGCCTTCTCTGATGGAAAGAAAAGTCTGTCCCAGGAGCATCTGCAGGGAAAGAGACCCTCAGTCCCCAGGGGGTGGGAGCACCTGAGTATTCACTGTCTACTTAGCAGAAACCCTAGTCATCTGTGAACTGACCTAGACTCTCCAGGCCGTCACTGCATGCCCAGGCCACCTCCACCCTGCTTTGTACTTTCAGCCCAAGGACTTTGTCTTTTCTAGTCTGTCACCCCATGACTGTCTCAGCTCCAGGAACAACACAGGCTCAAGCAGGGTGGGTGAGAAGGTCTTTCCTTTGGTCCAGAAGTCTCCGCTAGACTTCCTTTTGTCATCCTTGTGACAGATGTGCCACGTGCTCCACTCTCACTACAAGACGGTGTGAAAATATGTACCAGGAAGAAGGAAACATAACGAAGACTGGTTTCAACCAGTTTTCCTCGATTTGCTAGAACTTTACAGAAATGGATGACAAGGTCCCATGCCAGGGGACCAAGTTCCGAACCAGTGGTACCTGGCTTAAAACAGCTTCCTGGGTGGATTCTACTCAACAGATTTGAGGCATGGTCATGGCTTATCTTCTAAGCCTGACCCAAACCACAGTTCTGTTTAGCCAGGAAGACAGGCCCATCCAGCAGGACTAGGAACACCTTGGAAAAGCATGCAGTGTATAAGAAAGCCCCACCATAGCGGGGAGAACAGCTGAGTGACTGGTGGGGAGGGAGAGGGTCCACTCAGCCTCGGTGTTGGGAGCGTCTCCCATTGTGACTGGTGGAGCAGGAGAGAGGGTCAACGCAGTGTCAACACTGGGAGCATTTTCCACTGAGTTCAGAAGACTTTACTAGGGGACACATGGAGGATGAAATGGCATCTTGTCTGGCCTTGGATGGGGGCCTTCTTTATATACTCACAATAACATAAGTGTACTCATTATTTAAAAAGAAATTACTTTTTTTCAGATCAGCCCAATAGAAAAGCTCAGAATATTTGATTATGGCTCCGAAATAGAAATGCCAAAGTTTATTCCCAACACCGTAGAATAAAATGCAATTGATGAAACTGAGGGGTTAGGAGAGAATGGCGGAGGGGAGGGAAGTTGGTCTGCTGTGTTTCTGGTCTGCATAATGGGGAGGCAGGGCTCCCTTCACAGGGGAAGAAACAGTCTGCAAAGGCAGATACCAGAGGACCAAAGCCCAGCAGCCCAGCTGTCACTCACTGCTCAGGAGCCCTTTGCCCACTGAGCCTCAGGCCCTGGCCACATGTATTTAAATGACTATTGACTTTTACAGTTTTTAAATCGTTGACAAAAAAAATCAAAGGGGAGCTTCATTCCAGGACACATAAAAATCATGTGGAATCCAAGTTTCAGTGTCTGTAAATAAAGTTTTATTGGAGCAGGGGGTCGCATCCATCGAACAACTGCATCAGTCCAGCAGCTCTCGGAACCCAAGATGGTAACTTGCTGGCCATTATGGCAGGCTCGCCACACATCCACCCATTCCCTGCTGGTTCGAATCTGCCCCTGGTCCCCATTTGCACTGATTTTCATATCTCACTCACGTGTACCTGGAACCCTAACCCTAACCCTCTGCTGGGGGACGGAGAGGAGACCCGAGGAAGAAGGGCATGTCTCCCGCACTTTCACAGCCCTCACTGGCCACCATGTAGAAGGCACAAGGGGCTGAGGCTGTCTGTTAGGATCTACAGAGTAAATGCAATTGGGTGTGAGACTAGTCTTTGTTCACAGGGGGGTATGAGTGCTGGGGGTTAGGTGAGGTTCTCCTAGTGCCCAGGCTGTGCTGGATGGTCTTGCCTGGTCCATGACTGTCTCTTACCTGCGGAGGGTGCTGTTGCCCTCACTCCTGGGGTGGGCCACCAGTGTAGGGCCCCAGACACAGTCTCCCTTTAGTGCCCAGTCCTGACCTGGTTTATAAATATTACATGAAACTGCTCATGCACAGCTACAGAGAATGACCCCATTGTGGGCTGTGCAGGTCTCGAATTCATTAACTGGGTTTTTCAGGGAGCAGTCCGGTGCAGCCACCCGAGGGCTACGATCTTATCAGGGCAGGGTGAGCTCATAGACTGGTAGCAGCATGGAGGGGTTGGAGCCGTGGCAGTCTGTTCTCCGAGGTCCACCCAGCACCTCAGGGAAAGTTTCTAAAAATCACTGTCCACCCTGCCAGTGGCCCACCTCCTAGAAGGGCGGGGTCATGGGGTGGGACATCCATCTTCCCAGAACAGAGCATCCTCCAGTTCCTCCCCTTTCCTTGAAAGAACTTTGAGGATCCATATTTATAATCTCTCTCTCTCTCTCTCTCTCTCTCTCTCTCTCTCTCTCTCTCTCTCTCTCTCTCCAGGTGCAAATGTGCATTTGGAGCTCAGTACAGCCTTGGGTATTGTTTCCCAGGCATTATCCATCGTTTTTGTGGAGACAGGGAGGCAGGGCCTCCCACTGGCCTGGAGCTTGTCAAGTAGGCTGGGTTATCTGGCTAGTGAGCCCCATGGAGCTGCCTGTCTAGTGAACCCTGTGGAGCTGTCTCTGCCCCCCCAGTGCTGGGATTGCAAGACCATGCCAACATGCCCAGCTTTTTATGTGGCTTCTGGGGACTGAACTCAGGTCTTCATGCTTGCAAGGCAAGAGTTTTACTGACTGAACCATCTCCCCAGTCCAATATATAATAATTAATTAATTAATCAATTTAGACAGGATCTAGGTGTAGCCCCAGCTGGCCTAGAACCTTCTATGGGGACCAGGCTGCTGGCCTTGATCTCACAGAGATCTGCCTGTCTCTGCCTTCCTGAGTGCTGGGATTAAAGGCGTGTGCCACCATGCCCAGCTTAGTATGTACAATCTTAGCACAGCTATGACGATTCTCTGTGGCTGGTCTCCTCTTAGGACAACTGTCACTTTATCTGTTATGGACAGCAGTGTTTGGTTTAAGCCAACTGCTCGGACTGCATCATCTAGCCCTCTGTAGCCTGGGCCTTTTGTCCCCAGGGGACCTTGGACAGTCCTGATCCCCACTTTCCCATTTTCCTGGGCTCCTCGGAACAGAACGGGCTGGAGCATGCTCCCCTCCCTCCCTTCATCTACACAGCACTGCAGCTCTGCTCCTCTTGCTGGGGGCTCCTGCACCAGGGCCAGTGGAGCAAGTCACCTGGTGCCCCGCCCCTCTTGCTTAACCACTACCTACCCTGCTTTACCGGGAATACTGTCACAAAACACCTCAGAGGGGCCACCACAGCCAATGAGACTATGTACTCACACCCTAGGGGTTAAAGTCCCAGAGCCACAGGGCCACAGGGTCTGCTGCTGGAGTTTACCTGTGTACAGGGCCAGCTCCTGAAGTTTTTCTCCTTGGTTTGCAGGTGTCACTTTTGCCCTGTGTCATGGTCAATTTTTATTGTTAACTCAATCTAGAGGCACCTCAGAAGAGGGAACCACGACTGAGGACTTTCCTTGATCGGCTTTCCCTGTGGCCATGTATATGAGATATTGTCTCTATTGACAATTGATGTGGGAGGGTCCAGCCAACTGTGGGTGGTGCCATCCCTAGGCAGGTGGTCCTGGGCTGTATAAGAAAGTTAGCTGAGCATGAGCCAGAGGGTACCAGTATGCAGTGTTCCTCCATTATTTTTGCTCCAGGTTCCCATACCCAGGTTCCTGCCTTGAGCTCCTGCCCTGACTTCCCTTAGTGATGGACGGTGACCTGGGAGTGTAAGCTGAAATAAACCCTTTCCTCTACAAGTTAGGTTTGGTGAGATTGTTTTATCTCAGCAACAGAAAGAAACTAGAACAGACTATGTCCACTCAGGATTGTCTCTCTGTATGTGTCTGTGGCCTGGTGCATTCTGAGGAAGCAGATTGGGTTAGGTGAACCTTAATGATTTTATTTTAACTTTAATGCCTTCTTGAAAGACCAAGTCTTCAAATTCAGTCACATTCTGAGGTAGGGAAGTCAACAAGCATTTGAAGGTCACAATACAGGACACACCATGACCCAAATGACAAATGGTATTGAGGACTGGGTACATGGCTCAGTTGGTAAAGAACTTAACCACACAAGCTTGAAGATCTGAGTTCACTCTCCAGTACCCACATAAAAAAGCCAGGAGTGGCGGTGGATGGTGGATACAGGAGGCTCCCTGAGGCTTGATGGCTAGCCAGTCTAGACAAATCGGTGAGCTCCAGGTTAAGTGACAGACCCTGTCTCAAGAAATGAGGTAGAGAGTAAGAAAGACACCCAACATCGACTTCTGGCCTCCACACAGATGCACATACATGCATACACATATACCAGCTAAATAAAATTCAAACTATTATTTAAAGAAAAATTTTTAAAGGACCAGACTCAGGCAGCCTGAAGTGGATGTCTCTCGGTGAGCTGTCAGGGTCCTTCAGCTCCAACAGTCACTGATGTAGCAGAACCTTCCTCTTCCACAGGTTCAGAGGAGGCTCTCAGCCCAGAGCGTGGATGGGAGATCTAGAGACTTGAACACAGTTTGTCCCCGTTGTCCTCTCGGTGAGTGAATCACTGATGTGATTTGGAATCACATTTCTCTGGAAATTGCAGAGTCCCAGGGCAGGAGAGGGCGGGCTACAGGGTCCCTGGCTTCCTCCTAGCGGCCTCTCTGCCTTGCTGCTAGAGTGTACCTGTGTGCTCTCCTGCTCCGCCCCTTGGAGCCACACGTACCTGTAGGTCACACGTCCCCAAGACCCTGTTTCCAGCCATTCTTCACAATGAACCCAGGCTTCGTGCTGATGGACTATGACCCCGGGTACGAATCCCTTCCTGTCTAGATCATCAGCCACTGAGTCCCAAGGAGCCAGGCATTTTGGAGGGTCATGTCAGAGATAGTCTGCTCCCAGCCAGTAATTGCATGTGTTTTATTTACAGTTTCCCTTTCCTCAGTCGAGAGGATGATGTTATTTTTGTCCTGAAAAGCTCAGCTTTCCTATTAATAACAAGTACAGACCCCTGGACATGTCCTGCTTCTGTTCCGCACGTGGATCGATGGCAGGATGTAGCTTGTGCTATGTGCGGGTTTTCTTTACTAATAACACATTCCATTTAGGTGCGTTTAATAGTGTTTAGTTGTGATTTGCCCAGAGCACTTGAGACTTAGTATCTTTGAATCCCTCTGGTTCCATAATGCAAAAATGAGTTGTAGTAATTTTATTTAAATTTTGACAAAATAAAAGTTTTCCTTCCTTCCTTCCTTCCTTCCTTCCTTCCTTCCTTCCTTCCTTCCTTCCTTCTTTCCTTCCTTCCATTCATTCTTTCTTTTTTTTTCCTTTGAGTCAGGGACTCACTATGTAGTCCTGTTTGGTCTGGAACTTGATATGTTGCACAGGTTTGG
>NW_008350120.1:4800160-4809080 GCF_000622305.1 Nannospalax galili
TCTTTCTTTCTTTTGCTTGCTGTGTGGGGTGTATGCACATGTGCAGGGAAGCAGGAGGACGTGAGGCATCCTGCTCTGCCATCCTCCGCTGTACCCCCTTAGGGTCCCTCGGTGAATCTGGAGCTTGTTGATTTTCAGCCAGGCCAGCATCCAGCAAGCTCTAGAGTCTCTTGCCTCTACTTCCCCCACCCAGTACTGGCGTTACTGGCACGCATGGCCTCGCCCAGCTTTTCACATGGGTGCTGGAGATTCGAACTCACATCCTCATGCTTCGCCAACAAATCTCCTTCTCCACCGAGCCATCTCTCTTGCCCCAAAGAACAATATTTGAGAGGTTAAAAACAATGTTAAGGTCATCTACTCTAGCACAGATGAAAAGAAGGGAGATGTGGGGTGCTTAAGGAACCTAGCAGTCAGAGCCAGAACTCGGGTAGTAATCTGCTTCACGTGACATGTCCTCTGCTGATTCATCCTGAGGTGAAAGCCAGCTTTGTGGAGTGCACTGCGTTCTTACGGGAGGATCTGCCTGGTAGCTCCGGGTCCACTGGCAGTGGTTAAATCACTGCCTGGAGAAGGAAATGTTTTTGTGACCTGAATTTCCAGCACCTGGCCTTCCAGCAGCTGACAGCAGCTCCCCCATTTGCCCCGCTGGTTAGCACAGTAATTTCTGTCTGGCACTTACCCAGTTCCCCACGCCATGATCTGTATTGGCGTCTCCTCTGCCAGTGGGGCTGGAACTGATCCACTCTCCTGATGGATCAAGGAAAAAAATATAATCACACTTGAAGAATCTAATTAGAGGTTTAAGAAAATAGCAAGTTGCTCCCCAAAATCTATCTTTGTGTAGCCCCAATAGGAAATGATCTTGGAGCAATCTGAAAATCTGCACAGCTAAGTGCTGTTACCCCAGGCAGTAGCCTATTGATTCTGTACAGCATCTATTGATTGCACATCACCTCTGTGATCTGGCTGTGTTTTCCTACCTGCTGTTTGTTCTCTTTTCTACTTTTGTGTACCCCGAAGCAGCCTTGGCCTCACAGCCGCAGAGCTAGTCAAAGAAATCATGTTTCCCGTGGCACCGTTTTAAAGAAATGATTAAGCTGACCAGGGTGGGGCATTGGTGGACAGTGGCACATGGTTGCCCAACATCATGTGAGTGTGGGGTGTTGGCCTTGGGCATCAGTGCAGTGTGGTGTGGGCTAGCAAGGGCTCTGTGGAGACACACTGTGGCCTCATGTCTGTCACTCTTAGCCCCTAGAAGCATGTGGCTATTGCTTACATCAGAGAAAGGAGCATCATGAAGCCATGTCCAAAAGGAAGAGCTAATTTGGGTTTGGGAGGGAGGGAGGAGACTGTGGGGTTTGCTCAGAAGTCCCAAGAAGGACATCAGAGGTCCTGGTGAGATGGCTCAGTGGATAAAGACATCTGTTGCCAAGCCTACAACCCGAGTTAGATCCCAGGAACTACATGATGGAAGGGGAGAACAAATGTCTGCAAGGTGTCCTCAGACTTCTGTACATGCATCATGGCATAGTAGGCCCACAGGCACACACACAGACAGACAGACAGACACACAGACAGACACAGACACACACACACACACAGACAGACACAGACAGACACACAGACAGACACACACAGACACACACACACAGACAGACACACACAGACACACACACAGACATACACACAGACACACAGACAGACACATAGACATACACACAGACACACAGACAGACACACACACAGATACACAGACAGACACACACATAGACATACAGACAGACACACACATAGACATACACACAGACACACAGACAGACACACACATAGACATACACACAGACAGACACACAGACACACACATAGACATACACACAGACAGACACACACATACACAGACACAGACACACACACACACACACACACACACACACACACACACGGGCTGGGAACCTGGCTGGTCAGCACCCTTTGAGTGTCAGTGAAGAGTAAGGACAAGCCTGGCGGTCAAGGGCATCCGCAGCTCAGCTCTCACCGCTGAGACTTGAGGCACGTGTCCGAGCGCTCCTCTCTTCGGTCTTTCTCATTGGTTCCCTCTACATCGCCTCCAACTCCGCCCGTTAAGGTGGGGATCTGCCTAAACACTACATCCACCTTGACCAAAACCTTGGCCTCTGCCTCAGGTACTTTGGGATCAAAGTGGCGCCTGCTGTTTCCTATCATCGGCGCCCAGCACGCCGGCTCCTGTCTATTAAAAAAATTAATTAAAATTTTGTGAACTTCACACAATATATCTTGATCATATTATCCCACCCCACATGCATTCTGTCATATGTGTTAAGGTCATATGTGTTAAGGTCTATCGAGCCATGTTTGTGTCCCCAAAGTCCCTTGGTGTGAGTCCATCCTGTGGAGCTTGGTCAGTTTATCTAGCATAACTACCTTAAAGGAAACCAACTCTCAGGGCTGGAGAGATGGCTCAGTGGTTAAGAGCACTGGCTGCTCTTGCAGAGGATCCAGGTTTGATTCCCAGCACTCTCATGTTCCAGGGAATCCAACCCCCTCTTCTGGCCTCCTCGGGCATTGGATATGACACAGGTGCACTTACATACATGCAGGCAATACACTCATACACACAGAAGAAAACAAAGAAAACCAACTCTCTCCCTGTAGTCACCAGTTGCCAATAGCTTCTCAGCTAAGGTTGGTGCTTTTGACCATTTCCCCACGTCTGTGCTGGGTTTTTGTCTGGTTTGAGATCACATGGGTCACTATTGTTGCTAAGTTCATATGAGCAACTTATCAGCCACCTGGACAACTCCATTTCCTTGTGGTCATCCACCACCCCTGGCAACCTTTCTGCCCCTCTTCTGCAATGGTCCCTGAGCCCTGGGTGGCAGGGGTTTGATATCAGTGTCCTACCCAGAACAAGCACTCTGCAGTCTCTTACTCTCTGAACTTTGGCCAGTGCTGGATTTCTGGGTTAATCACCATCTGTTGCAAGAGGAAGCTTTGCTGGCATGGTAGAAGTGTCACGTAGGGCTGGGAGTCTCACAGACACATTCTCTGCATTTGACCAGTGTGGAACTCTGTCACAGTCTCCATCCGTTGCAGAAAGAAACTTCTTTGATGAGTGGTGAGAGGTACACTTGTCTGTAAATATAAGGATACATATTTAGCATACAGTAAGAAATTACGTTGGTCTAAGGATTTGACAAAAGCAGGTTTTTCTCTCGGAGCTGTGGCCTCTCCATCTATGTGTATTTAGCTATGTTTACAGTACCACACATGATTTTCCTCCCACTGAGAGGGCCTTAAGTCCAATTAGACAGCTGTTGATTACCCCCAAGATAAAAGTGCCACTTTGGCAGCAGTGGAGACAGTTTGCTGGGCCAGTCATTGTGTGTCAGCTTGTGTCTTGAATGATCAAGACGAAATTCATGAAAAGGTACAGTGCTGAGTTCCTCCACTACAGTGTGGACAAAGTGAAAGTGTGCTAGGTACTTAAAATGTGGAAAAGGGACAGCAGCCGCAAACACACCCACGGAGCAAGAAAACACTGCAGAGATCAATGTGTTAGAAAACAGAATGTCCAAAGGGATCACGAATCCATGTAAAGATTGTTTGGAAAAAATTAAAGACACCTCAAAAGTTCGGTAATTCAGAGAAAACACAAATGCATAAAATTAGAAATGGAAAAGAATATTTGAACATAGACGCAATGTTATTCAAGTAAAATGAGAATGAATTTGAGCATAATAGAAAACCAGATTGGCCTTGATCTCACGGAGATCCACCTGCCTCTGCCTCCCAAGTGCTGGGATTAAAGGTGTGCGCCACCACATTCTGTTCTCAGTGTAGTTTTCATGGCTGGTGAGGTCGTTTCTTAAATAAATTTATTGGCCATTTGTAATTCATTTTCAAGAATTATTCATGTCATTAGCTTATTTATTGATTGGGTTATTACTTATGTTTTGTTTTTTACTGTGTAGCCCTGGCTGGCCTGGAATGTGCTATTGCAGCCTGTGGACCAGGCTGATCTCGATTTGTATTTAGATTTTTGAGTACTCTGTAGATCCTAGCTATTAATCTTCTGTCAGATGTAGAACTAGCAATGGTTTTCTCCCATTCTGCAGGCTACATTTTGACAGATTTCTAAGAGCCACTGCATGATTGTGGAGTGAAAGTAAAATAACGTGTGCAGAAATGAATGTGCTGGGAACCAGAGGGATGCTCGGATGGACTATTCACCCAGAGTCATCATTGGGGAAGCTGAAGACGTTCATGATAAAAAGCTTTAGCTGAGCCAGGCGTGGAGGTGCACCCCCTTAATCTCAGCACTTGGGAGGCAGAGGCAGGCAGACCTCTGTGAGTTCAAGGCCAGCCTGGTCTACATAGTGAGTTCCAGGACAGCTGGGGCTACAGGAAGACCCTGTCTCAAAAAGATAAAGAAAAGTTTTAGCAAAATAGTAATGGATTTTTCCTTAATTTAATAAATATTCCGTTACACGAAACTAAAATCTATCATTGGACATTAGGATAAACAGTTAGGGGATCCCTATTAATCTTGATAACCAGACCAGAAAGGCGTTTTCTCATTTTAGCACCAATATTCAAGTTATGGATAATGCAGTAAGAGAAGAAAAATGCTACAAAGACTATATATCATCGAAAAAAGATAAAACATTGTAACTTGTGGATATTTCATTTGTCTACCTAAAATAACAAAAAGAATAAACTGAAAATACTGCAGGACTCCTTAGAAGAGCTTGTGCTAGTTAGTCACAGATGCTAGCTTAGAAACAGGTAGAAAGTTGGCTATGGTGGCTCAGGCTTGTAGTTCCAGCACTCGGGAGGCTGAGGAAGGAGGAGTGCCACGGGTTTGAGGCCAGTGTGGGCTGCGTACTGAATTTCAAGCTGCTTTGGCAACAGAATGAGAAATTGTTTCTAAAAACCAACCAACCAACCAAACAGATGAATAAGCAAAACGAAAGGGAGAAGAGATCATATTCGTTAGAATACATTAAATACTTTGGGATGAGTTTATGAAGTGTCCGGATCAACTGTAACAATATTTCCATTTAACTAAATGGGAAGGTACACCATGCTCCAACCGGAAGGAGTCAGTATGACAAAGATACATTGTTTCCTATGATGAATGGAAACATCATTTAGTTCCAACTCAAATATATCCAGATATGTTTGAAACTCAATTAGGTGAGTTATAAATTAGAACAATTAAAAATGTGTAGATACATTTTTGGAAAAGAAAATTTATTAATGTTGCACTTGTTCTATAAGACTACAGTTATAAAGAAATATTAACTCAAGCCATAGAGATCAATATAACAAAAATGAAAATTGAAAAACAGAGCCAATGCCTTGTAATAATTTAATTGGTAAAAGGAACATTGTGTATTAGAGGGAAAAGGATGGTCTTCAGTGCGTGGGGCCTGGGTGCCCTCACCTTTGCCATTGGAGAGGAAGTTAAATTTCATCTTAACATAGGACAACAAAATGATTCTCATGTTGATTAAATGTCCACATGGAAACAAATTTAAAAACCAAAGGGAAGCCAGGTCTGGTGGCACACACTTTAAGTCCCAGCACTTGGGAGGCAGAGGCAGGTGGATCTCTGTGAGACTGAGGCGAGCCTGGTCTACATAGTGAGTTTCAGGCCAGCGGGCTACAGGGAGACCTTGTCTCAAAAGACACGAAAAAAAAGAAAAAAAAATCGGAGGGAAAAATCAGGAAAGTGCTTATCTGAGTTCAGGATGAGGAGGACTGCTCAGAGGCAAGGGTGATATGGTTGGCTACCCCAAACCTAAAATATCTGGAAATTAAAATAGCATTTTAAGTTAAAGTGAAAATACAATGTCCTGGAAGACTATTCACAAATGACAAATAAAACTTCAAGAATTCTTAAGTGCTTTTAAAAGCCAGTCAGAAAATATTCAGTATTCAAGGAGAAAGACGATCTGCCTTGTCAGACGTTTCCCAGAAGTCAAATGGGCAATAAAAACAAAGTGTCTGCCCTTCAACAGTAATGGTCAAATGAAACAGCAGTCAAACTGGCAGACCTCCGACAATGCGGTCACGGCAGTGCGTCTGGCAGATGCTGGGCGTAGACACGCCCATTTACGTTCAGCTGTGAGCAAATAGGTGCGATTTGCTGGAAGCGACTTCATCACTTTTTGTCACGATTCCTAATGGTTAAATCCTTTGACTTGGCAATAAGCTTGCCACAGGAGTCTATCCCAAGGAAATAGTAAAAATCTGCACACGGAACCTTAGTGGTATTTACTTATTATTATTATTTTTTGTGCTGGGTAGCTTTAGTGTCAACTTGGCACACCTCAGTTGAGGGAGCCTCAATTGGGGAATTGCCTCTATTGGACTGGCCTGTGGCCATGTCTGAAGGGCATCTTCTTGATGAGTGATGTGGGAGGGCCCAGCCCACTGTGGGTGCTGCCACCCCCCGGGCAGGTGGGCCTGTGTTGTATAAGAAAGCAGGCTGAGAAGGGGCCAGGGGAGCAGGCCAGTAAGCAGCGTTCCTCCATGGTCTGTGGTCCAGCTCCTACCTCCAGGTTCCTGCCCTGAGTTCCTACCTTGGGCTCCCTGATGAACTTTGACCTGGGAGATGTAAGACAAATAAATCTTTTCTTCCCCAAGTTGTTATTGGTCATAGTGTTTTGTCACAGCAATGAAGAAACAAACTAGAATGTTTTAAAAAACATTTTATTATTTTTATGTGTATGACTGTCTGCGTGTATGTAAGTGCACCCGTGCATTGCCCATGGAGGTCAGAAGAGGGTGTCAGATCCCCTGTAACTGGAGTGTCAGATGGTTGCTAGCTTCCATGTGGGTGCTGGGACTCGAACCCGGGTCCTCTGCAAGAGCAGCAGGCACTCTTAATCGCTGAGCCATCTCCCCAGCCCCAGGGATTGTCTTTCCTGTGTGCTTGCCCCATGCACCTCAAACTCGCGTACTTTGGATGAATGTGAGCACCAAGCCTCCCTCCAGTTCTCTCCCCTGAGACCTGGTTGGGTCTGGCCCTTTCGCTTGAAGCAAGCAGGCCTTGTCACGTGGTTGTTTTGTTGGGTTTTGTTTTCAAATATGACATGATGTCTCCATGAAGATGTCTTTTATGGTGTTTTATGAGTGTATGGCCTGCATGTGTGTAAGTGCACCCATGTTGTGCACTGCCCGTGGAGGTCAAGAAGAGAGTGTTAGATCCCTGAAGTTGGAGTTACAGAGGGTTGTTAGCTGCCATGTGGGTGCTAGGAACTGAACCAGGGTCCTCTGCAAGAGCAGCCAGTGCTCTTAGTGGCTGAGCCATCTCTCAAGCCCCTAAATAATGTGATTTATAATACTGAAGGTTGGAGACAGCATATGCAGCTAAACAGGGCCCCTGAGAGACTCGAACCCCACTCATGCAGTGGGGGACCATAGCTGAATGCTGACATGTCTAGTGAAGTTCACAGCCTGGATGATGTGGTCATAAGTGACGGAGATGGTGCCTCTTGTCCTGGTAATTGTCAACTTGACACAGCCTAGAGTCATCTGCGAAGAGAAGCCTTGACTGAGGAATAGCCCAGGTTGGTCTATGGGCATGTCTGTGAGGGATTGCCTTGATTGTTAATTGATGTACCGGGGCCCAGCCCACTGTGGGCAGCACCATTTCCTGGGCAGAGGGTCATGGGCTATGAAAGAAAGTTAGCTAACCGCGAGCTGGAGAGCAGCAGCAGGCAGCGTCTGCCACAAGGTTGCTGCTCTACTTCCCTGAGTGAGCTTCCTGGTGGGAGGTAAAGTTGCAAGGCAGGGGAGCAGCCCTGCCTTCAAGCTCCTGCCTTGAGTTCCTGTCCTGACTTCTCTCAGTGACGGACTGTGACCTGGAAGTGTTAACAGACTCTTCCTCAAGTTGATTTTGTTCAGAATGTTTTACTCACAGCAAATCAAACTAGAACACCACTTAAGAGCAATCTTGTGGACCAATGTTGTGAAACAAGTGTTTCCTGTAGAGAAAGAGCATAAAATAGTCACTGTTTATCAAGAATCGTAGATAAACTACTTTGTGTCTTCAAAGTTGTGTAAATTACGGTCATTTTACAGATGAGAAGACAGAGGTTCAAAGAGGTAAAGAAGCTGTTGAAGGTGTGAACAGCAAATTCAGAAATGGACAGATCTACAGTCCTGCCTACCTGTGGTGACAGGCCAGCTACCTGAGTGACTTTTCTTTGCTTGTTCTGTATGCCCTTTCTAAGGCCAGTCTAAGCTGCCTGGGAGGTGGCCTGCAAAGTGTACGGGTCTAGACCCCAAATGTGGAAATTTTTTGACCAATTACAGTCTAAGTATTCAGTTCTGACCTTTCCATGTTATTAGTGGGTTTCCACCTTTTACACTGGTGAAATATGGAGGAGTGATACTCTAAGGATACAGACAAGTGGCCCCAGAGGACTCTGTCCTGGGAAACAGGTTCCTGTTCAAAGTGCAGTTACTTCCCAGATCTTTCCTTGACCTGCTCAGGTCTCCGGGAATACCACAGGCCACGTCTGTGGATGTCTCAGAAACGGCACTGCCTGCTGATTCTCCACATGGGTTTAAGTAGCATTAGCACCAGGACTAGGAAAGGGCCTGTACTAGTCAGGTTCTCCAAAGAAACAGAATCGGTAGAATGAATATATATGTACAGGGATTTATCAATTTAGCTCACAGGATAGAGTCCAAGTAGTCCAACAACGGCTGCACCACACTGGAGAGGCTGAGAATCCATAGTCGCTCAGTCCACAAGGCTGGATGTCTCAGTAGTCCCAATCTGGCACTGAAGGTCTGACAAATTCCAAAAGATCAGCGAGTCTTCAGTCTACAGCAGCAAGACGAACTCACCAGAGAGAGAGAAGGCAAGCAGCAAGAAGCC